>NC_136495.1:2692500-2815000 GCF_053919585.1 Euprymna scolopes
AAAACACTTGGACATAGTTACAAAAAGAAAATCTATACAGAGAAACTGAATCCATAATAACAGCCGCACAAGATAACGCGATTAGAACCAAACGCATCAAAGCAAAGACCGATAAAACACAAGAAAACAGCAAATGCAGATTCTATGGACAAAGAAACGAAACACTTAATCACATAAGTGAATGCAGCAAACTAGCCTAAAAAGGATACAATTAAGAGGGGGAAGGCAGTACTCTGGGAATTATGCAAATAACTTTAACCCTTATCCTTGAGTGGCCTCTGGGCCTTGATAATGTGGTGATGCCTTTGTAAAAAAAAAAAAAAAAAAAAAAAAAAAAAAAATAACTGCATCCAGAAAAATGGTACACGCAGAAAGCGGCAGCAGTATTCGAAAACAAAAAAAAACATAAAATCCTACCAGACATGGATGTACAACCAGATAATCCCATCGAAACAAAAACACCGAATATCATAATTGTTAACAAGAAAAAAGACCAGCAAAAACGTAGATTTCACTTATCTTGCAGACCAAAGGGTGAATATTAAAAAGACTGAGACAAAGAGCTAGACAGAGAGCTGAAAGGGATATGGAAGGCAAAGAGAATCAAGGTAACACTAATAGCAGTAAGAACATTAAGAATAATTCCGAAAAACAAAAAAAAAAACCCCTAAAACTTGAAAAACTGAGATTTCTTTTACAGACTATAGAAATCAAGTGATTGCTTATCTAAATATTCTAAGCCTCTTTGTAAATACAGTATCACCTTTCACCCACGTTCACAATGAGATCGACCGATAAGCAAAGATACTAAGGTAAAGCATGCTGAACTCATTTTAAAACGAATCATTTTAAAAAAGTATAACATAACGTCTCGTTAGTGTCGTCATAGATTGCCTCCCTTATAAGCGGGATTAAAGAGACTGCCGGACATGCGCATTAAGAGACTGGAAATAAAAAGAACGCCGAGTAGAAAGAAAAAAAGTTTTTATTCAAGCACTGATTGAAAGCGCACACTTATGTCTTTGTTTTTGTTTCTTCTTTTACTCTTTTGTTTTAACCTCGTGAACAGAGCTTTCAACATTACATTTCCTTCTATTAAAACAGTATAATTTTATTAACATTTTTGCCCCCAACGTGACATCTGTTGTATTGATTTGAAGAATATTTAGCTCACGTATATTTTCATCAGAAGACAAAGAATTGTTACAAAAAAAAAAAAAAAATGATAGCGATACAATCATAAAAAGAAAAATAACGAAAAAAAAAAACCCCCGATATATATTTTATTTATTGAAATAAAATTTAACTGGTAATTGCATAGATTTTTACGGAAAAAACAAAAAGTTATTTTTCTTAATCTTTTAAACCGTAATATGGATATATTATTCCAACGGGGACAGTATTAACATTGAATTATACGGATCGATGCAGAATTTCGAAGAGTCTCATTAGTTTATAGGAATATAGTTATCAGTTAAATTTCCTGAATCTCCAAATAAAATATTTGACTTCAGAAAATATGAAGAACGTGAAACAAATTCATAAAAATTAATATTAAGCCTAATTTTTATGCCCATAAAAACAAATTTGCATACGTGATTATCCAAAATTAAAACGAGGCGTACTCACGTAGTCAAATGTTCTTATACCGAATAAGATATTCTATTCGGTTGAGGAGAAAGTTCTTACGGAATTTTTAATTTTGCTTTCAATGATATATTTTCTAAGAAACTTTCGTTATAATACCTTTACTTTATATATCATTTTTAAGGGCGTTTTTTTTGCTCTATCTAATCGTTTAAATTACAGTCGTTTTAAAACAATTATGTCTTCTTTTCAGAACGTTGAATGCAAGATGATAAAAAATCAATTTAACATTTTTCTTATTTCAAATAAAGCTAAGTGGAAAGCTGCTGAAATATCTCGCTGTATTCAATGAAACCTTTGTCCCAGGAACATCTACTGGACACAGCACAATGGTGATTTAAGAAATTTCCTGGCGGCGACGAAAGTCTTGAATATGATGAGCGTCGTGGTTAGTCATCGGATGTTGACAACAATCGATTAACCTTAGTCGAACCCAATCCACGCACGACTGTTCGACAACTTACTTCTGAAGTAGACGTAACGTATACGACGACTACAACCCTCTTGGGTGATATTGGAAAGAAAAAAAAAACTTGATAAATAGGTGCTTCACAAAATGAACGACAACCAAAAGAAACGCCGTTATAAAGTGCCATCTTCCCTATTCTTATGCAACACGTATGACCCGTTTCTCGACCGAGTTGTGACTTGCGATAAAAAGTGGGTTCCTTACGACAATCGATCAGTGGTTAAACGCCGACAAAGCCCCGCAATACTCCCGAACTAGATTGCACCAAAAGAAGGTCATGTTGACTATTTGGTGGTGTTTCACCGGTCTTATCCACTCATCCATGACGATTTTTTAAATGCAGGCAAAACAATTACGGCGAAGAAGTACTGTCAACAAATGGATGAAATATATCAGCATCTTTGACAACAACACTTAGCATTAGTCAACAGAAAAGGTCCCATTCTCACCCACAATAATGCTCGACCGGGTTACGAAACTCTGCTTCATCCGTCATACATTTTAGGCCTCTCATCTATAGACTACAAATTGTTTAAGCATCTCGACAATTTTCTGCGTAAGAAATGCTAAAAAAAAACCTAACCGATACAAAAAACGCTTTCAGCGACTTAATCACCACCAGAACGAAAGATTCTTACGTTACTGGCATAATTACACTTGTTTTGCGTTGGCAAAAGTGTATTAATTCTGATGGTGCTTATTTCGATCAATAAATTCTTGTTTGAGTTGAGGTATGTTTATCTGAATTTAAAATAAAAAAATGGAACAACTTTCTTGCCAATCTGATAGTCAGGAAAGGTGAAAATATTTTTCACATTTATTCACACACACATGCACACATACATACGTATATATTTACACACACACACACACACCCATATATATATATAATAAAAGAGAGAGAGAGAGAGAGAGAAGGAGAGAGAGTGTGGGTAGAGAGACATGCACTTGTTTCTAAATAGTTTATCTAGAAACATCTAACCAATGTTTCAGTATGTAACAAATACACACCATTTTTCTCAAACGTTTTGCTCTATGTTTACATTCTCTTGACTTGCTTTGGGGAAAATTAATCACCATGGTAGAATAAACAAAAAATGAAACGAGGCGAACATTTTACTTTTAAATTCGATAATTTTAACTGCAATCGGATGATACACACTGACGGTAAAAACCGGATGATACACACTGACGGTAACAATCGGATAATACACACTGACGGTAAAAACCGGATGATACACACTGACGGTAAAAATTGGATGATACATACTGACGGTAAAAATCGGATAATACACACTGACGGTAAAAACCGGATGATACACACTGACGGTAAAAATCGGATAATACACACTGACGGTAAAAACCGGATGATACACACTGACGGTAAAAATCGGATAATACACACTGACGGTAAAAACCGGATGATACACACTGACGGTAAAAACCGGATGATACACACTGACGGTAAAAATTGGATGATACATACTGACGGTAAAAACCGGATGATACACACTGACAGTAAAAACCGGATGATACACACTGACGGTAAAAACCGGATGATACACACTGACGGTAAAAATCGGATGATACACACTGACGGTAAAAACCGGATGATACACACTGACGGTAAAAATATTCACTTTACGTATTCTTCGCAAGACGCGAAACTCAGTAATGTGTTCAGATGAAATCGTTGCACTTGTGCCCCCTCAATATACATATCCCCGACAAACCCGCTTACCAACAAAATTACACCCCTTCCCTGTTGAGTCCCTAAATGGCAGAAAGCATTCTACTGTAATAGTTTCTTCTCTTGAAAAACTAGATTTTGGAATTCCCTTCTTGCTACCTACTTCACTGACTGTATTAATATGCAAGAGTTTAAATGTAGAGTAAACCAACATGTTAATTTTTCTTAGGCATAATCCCAAATAGTAGCCATTACGTCCAAGTGGCGATATGCATTGTTACGAGTGAACAGGGGTAAAAAAAACCTTTAATTATTTAAGTCAATTTATATTAGATGCTTTGGATTGCTTTCCTCGTCTTGCTGATTATTTTTTATAATGTCTCAACCTGTATAACCATCGAACGTTATCAACTGCATCATTTTGAGCTTGAACATTTTTATGCCGAACCCGGAAACCTCTACGGAATTTCGAACTGAACTTTTATGAAATCAACTTCAGTCAGTCATGACTGAATAAAAAGTATTACTTAATTAGTAACGTATTCGTAGTTATTATCGTTCATTATTTTCAGGTTTAATTCTTACTATACTTGAAACGTTCTGAAAAAACAAAACAAAAGAAAAAACAAAAAACAAACAAACAAAACAAAAACAAAAACAAAAAAAAACAATACGGATGAGAATAATACATAATTGTATTTTTCTACTAAAACAGAATATTCCGATAAAATCTGTTTGGCTATTATGTCAGATGGACAAACCTTTGTTACGCTGTGTGGGTGTAAGGTGTATGTATATAAAGTGCGTTGGTTATATGATGAGCTGCGTATAGAATGAAGTTTCTTCGTGTCGTCTAATGTTCATAAATTTTTACATATATACATTACACATATATACAGTTCAACAAGATACAACATGAAACAAAAAACATTTCCTTAACAACAAAGAGACGAAATATTTTCTAGGGGAATTATCTCTTGCCAAACAGGGAAACATTACCTTCATTCATCTGGGATCTTGGGTGATGAATCTTCTAAATACTGAAATAAAAATTTCTTCCAAAGAAATGACTAGGAGTCTCTGACAATATTTCAGATAGCTTTTATTTTACTATGTTTCCTTTTTGGAAGATTAAATGCTAGTTTAGTCTCTGCTTCACCCCCGTACATAGCCATACAGGCCCTGACTCCAACAGTTTCCTCGTCCGTCTAGCATTCTCTCTTGTTCTGTCTCCTTTTAACTCCTAAATCTCTTATATATATGTAACTATTCTTTGTGCTTACGGCACTCGACTACACGAAGACCTAGCACGTGAGCTTCGGTCACGTTTTCTGGCCAAAATAATTGTTTTTATTCTTGAGTTTAAAAACCTACTCTGCTTATGTCCACCACATTCTTTCCTTGTTATTGTTTCTAAGTTAACCAAAATATTTTACTAAACATTCCTTTGTTTCAATAACATTCTCTTTGCATATCTTTTTCTACATAACAATTACAAAACAATAATAATATTCATTACATAATATTTTACTTTTTAATAATAATCGTCGATGTTCCAAATCGACTCTCAGCAAGACCACGCGATGTTGCCCCAGCATAACATAACACATTAATCAAATAATAATAATAATAATAATAATAATAATAATAATAATAATAATAATAATAATAATAATAAAACTTTGAAAGAAGACTAGGAGAAATCTGAATCAAGGGGGAGCCTCAGACTATGCAATGCAACAGACAGTAATGCTAAAACAGCGAAAATCCTAAACAAAACCCTTAAATGCGGAAATTAATCTACAAGCATAACAATGGGAAAGTGCAATAGAAGTAAAACCAAAATAAAACCAAGAAAACTGAAGCTGCAAAGTTGTACACTCTCCTCTTTTCATATCCCTCTTCTTTCCATCTCCCTCTTCTTTCCATCTCCCTTACGTTCCCCTTACTCATGTTTCTCCCCCCCCAATTATAGTTCACTAAATAGTCAAGGAGGATAGAAAGACGGAGAAGTGAAAACACTTACCAGCCTTCCACTGGATTAGTGCGGAGGGGACGTTGGGGAGACTTATTGCTACACAAATTCAATGAAGACCAATGGTTATTATCAACGAGAAATCAACGGCAAGCGACTGTTGTGATAGCGCAAATTTATTTGCAAAGCTTGTCTTAAAGAGGTGAGGATTACTGGAAATATTAGGAGACTTGTTATCACCCAGACTCCAGAGAACACCACAGGTCTTTGTCAGTGTTCAATCTCTGATGATGACCTGTGTGAGAACTTCTAGTGAGTGAAATAATAATAAAAGTACCCATTAAAACAGGAAGACCATAATATCATAATTGTTATCAAGAAGGAAAAGTCAGGCAAGATTGTAGATTTAGCGCTCCAAGCAGACCACAGGGTGAAGCTAAAGGAAATAGAGAAGCGGAGCGAATACACGTTTATCCCAGCTTGACACCTATTAAAATGAATATTTCCTGTATTGTTAAAGCGCCCTGCTTTGACAAGCTTCTGGAACTTACCTTCACTCTAGAATTGAAATCGGAGACTTACATGAAATCCGTAGGCTCATTGATAGGATATTGATTAGATCATCGAACAACTCTGAAAGGTAACTCTATTGACGTAATCATATACCCATATAAAAATTAAATATGCCCTAAGGGAGAGTATTCTTGCTGCATCTAGTCAAGTGTTACATAGAACACCCTTTTCTGCCTTGATAAAAGATTAAAACTGACTTCGAACTCCTGTGAGCAATTTCCTTTTACCCTCCTATCTGCATCTTTATCATAGAAGAGACATTACTAGTCTTTCTCTACTCTACGATTATCTTCATGGCAGCTGTTTCAATTTATACCACTCCTTGTAAAACATTCACAAAAAAACCCCTCATGTACCTACATTCACTATAAATAGTTTCCTTTTATGCTTCTCCTTACTTAAAATTAAGCGAAACTTCTGTCTGGGAACACAATACCGCTGGACCATTTCTCAGCTTATTGTTTTCACGTCCAATGAAAAAAAAAAAACACTCTTGTTGGGTTGCCTTCTTAAATAATAAAATTCTGCCCAATCACCACAGTCATTACGAATCATCATAATGCTGTCTCGCCATCCTCATGTAGGCTCTCAGTCTTAATAATTGGAAACTTCTTAGTAAAAATAGTATTTTGCATCATCTTGATGCCATATTTGTTGGTGTTCTCTTTAGTTACTTGGTTTATGAAGTGCCTTAAATAAGTTTCCAGACTTTTTCTGTATAGACACTTATATTTATAGTACACATATAAAACTATAGTTCCTTTGAAGTAATCTCCTCCGGCTGCAATGTACTTATTGTATCGGTCCAACGACTTCCAAGAGGACCCATAAAAGTTCTCTTGTGTGAGCATGTCAATGACCTTTGTCACATCCTCTCTTATTTCCTCAATTGTCTCATAACGACAGCCTCTAAGGTTTTCTTTGAGCTTAGGGAATAACCAACATTCACAAGGAGCAAAGTATGACTATAGGGGAGTGTGAGAAATGTCTTTATGCTCATCTTGGTCAAATAATCTGACACGGATCGCACACCCTTGGGATAAACTCGGTGCAAATCTTACGCATCTTCAGTTCCCCGCGAATAATTTTAAGTAGAGTTCTCCCACTGACATCACACTGTGCAATTATTGTATCTATAGATACACGACGGTCTTTATCCATGAAATTCTTTATTTGGCCAATAAACTCTGGTGTTCTGACTTCCTTACTCTTCCCACACCTCTCATCATCATCCCTAATGCTTTGCTTGAAACTCTTATGCCATTCAAAAACTGATGCTCGATTTATGCAAGCAGTCTGAAGCATCCCATACGTTCCTGTTGCATTTTCCCCAAGATAAAACAATTTTATTGTATGTCGTTCTTCCTTAAGTATCCTCAAGTCCAGATCGCCTTTTGAAATTCATAGCTATTACAATTCAGCTTTAGTAGCGTGTATTCCAATTCCTATTATACTATTCATTTCAACCTGAAATCGCAATAATTAGTCAGTAATCTCGTAAGATGTATAGCAGTAACATACTGAATTTTAGAGAGTTTACGACGATTTTAAAAGCCTGTACAAAAAATGTCTGGAAACTTATTGAAGGTACTCATATGCCATGAAAAGTTGTACATTGTAATATACGGGTGTTAATAATCAGCCTACATTCCTATTTTGTTTCTTACAGCGTAACTCTCTAGCATAGAAAGTCAAAATAATAAAATATTAAAAAAATGTAATTATTTAAATAATAATATTTAAAAAAAATATTTTATTATTTTTACTTTTTATTTATATATTTTATGTTTTATATTTTTACCTTCTGTTTATATATTTTATGTTTTATATTTTTACCTTCTATTTATATATTTTATATTCTTACAATCTGTATATATATATATTATATTTTTACTGTCTATTTATATAGTTTATAATTTTACCTTTTATTTATATACTTTATATTTTATATTTTTACCATCTATTTATATATTTTTTATTTTTACCTTCTATTCATATATTATATATTTTTACCTTCTGTTTATATATTTAATATTTTTACTTTCTATTAATTTATTTTATATTTTTACCTTCTATTTATATATTTTATATTTATACCATCTATTTATATATTTTATATTTATACCATCTATTTATATAAATTTTATATTTTTAACTTTTATTTATATATTTTATATTTGTACCTTCTATTTACATATTTTATGTTTTATATTTCTACCATGAATTTATACATATTTTTTATTTTTACCTTCTTTTATATATTTTATATTTTTACCATCTATTTATATATTTCATATTTTTACCATCAGTTTACATATTTTATATGTTTAACTTTTATTAATATATTTTATATTTTTACTTTCTATTTTTATATTTTATATTTTTACCATCTATTTTTATATTTCATATTTTTACCATCAGTTTACATATTTTATATGTTTAACTTTTATTAATATATTTTATATTTTTACTTTCTATTTATATATATTATATTTTTACCATCTATTTTTATATTTTATATTTTACCATATATTAATATATTTTGTACTTTTACCGTCTATTTATATATTTTATATTTTTATCTTCTATATATATATATATTATATTTCCGCCTTCTATATATATATCTTATATTTTATTATTCTTACATTCTATTTATATATTTTATTATTTCGACCTTCTATCTATAGATATTATCATTTATACCTTCTGTTATAATTTATAATTTCTCCTGTAATTTTACCATCTAATTATATATTTTACAGTTTTAACATCTATTTATATATTTTATGTTTTATATGTTTACCTTGTATTCATATATTTTATATTTTACCATCTATTTATATATTTTATATTTTTACCTGCTATTTATATATTTTATATTTTTAACATCTATTGATATATTTTATATTTTACATGCTATTTATATATTTTATATTTTCATCATCTATTTATATATTTCATATTTTTACCTGCTATTTTTATATTTTATGTTTTTCCTTCTATTTATATATTTCATTATTCTTAGCTTCTATTTATATATTTTATATTTGTACCATCTATTTATATATTTTATATTTTCACCATCTATTTATATATTTTATATTTTTACGTACTATTTATATATTTCATATTTTTACCTTCTATTTATATATTTTATATTTTTACCTTCTATTAATATATTTTATATTTTTACCTTCTGTTTATATATTTTATATTTTTACCTTCTATTAATATATTTTATATCTTTACTTTCTATTAATATGTTTTATATTTTAACCTTCTAATTATATATTTCGTTATTCTTAGCTTCTATTTATATATTCTATATTCTTACCTTCTGTTTATATATTTTATATTTTTACCTTCTATTTATATGTTTTATATTTTTACCTTCGGTTTATATATTTTTTATTTTTATCATCTATGTATATATTTTATATTTTTACCATCTATTTATACATTTTATATTTTCCATCTATTTATATATTTTATATTTTTACCATCTATTTATATATTTTATATTTTTACCATCTATTTATACATTTTATATTTTTACCATCTGTTTATACATTTTATATTTTCCATCTATTTATATATTTTATATTTTTACCATCTATTTATATATTTTATATTTCTACCTTCTATTTATATATTTTATATTGTTAACATTTATTCATATATTTTACATTTTTACCTACTATTTATATATTTTACATCATTACTATCTTTTTATATATTTTATATTTTTCCTTTCCATTTATATATTTTATATTTTGACCTTCTATTTATATATTTTTATTTTTACATCTATTGATATATTTTACATTTTGTACAATCTATTTACATATTTTATATTTTTACAATCTATATTTATATTTTGCATTTTTCCTGCTATTTATATAATTTATATTTTTACTATCTATCTTTATATTTTATATTTTTACATCCATTTATATATTTTATATTTTTACCATCTATTTAAATATTTCATATTTTTACCTTCTATTAATATATTTTATTTTTTTCCTTCTATTTATATGTTTTATTATTCTTAGCTTCTATTTATATATTTTATATTTTCACCATCTATTTATATATTTTATATTTTTACCTTCTATTAATATATTTTATATTTTTCCTCTTGTTTATATATTTTATATTTTCACCTTCTATTTATATGTTTTATAGTTTTACCTTCTAATTATATATTTTATTTTTACCTACTATTTATATATTTTATGTTTTTACCATCTATTTATATATTTTATATTTTTACCTTCTATTTATATATTTTATACTTTTACAATCTATTTATATATTTTATATTTTTACCTTCTATTTATATATTTTATATTTTTACCATGTATTTATATATAGTATTATTTGTTACCATCTATTTATATATTGTATATTTTTACCATCCATTTATATATTTTATATTTTTACCATCTATTTATATATTTTATATTTTTACCATCTATTTATATATTTTATATTTTTACCATCTATTTATATATTCTATATTTTTACCATCTATAAATATATTTTATATTTTTACCATGTATTTATATATTTTATATTTTTACCATCTATTTATATATTTTATATATTTACCTTCTATTTATATATTTTATATTTTTACCATCTATTTATATATTTTATATTTTTACCATCAATTTATATATTTTATATTTTTACCTTCTATTTATATATTTAATATTTTTACCATCAATTTATATATTTTATATTTTTACCTTCTATTTATATATTTAATGTTTTTAGCATCAATTTATATATTTTATATTTTTACCATGTATTTATATATTTTATATTTTACCTTCTATTTATATATTTTATATTTTTACCATCTATTTATATATTTTATATTTTTACCATCTATTTATATATTTTATATTTTACCTTCTATTTATATATTTAATATTTTTACCATCTATTTATATATTTTATATTTTTACCATGTATTTATATATTTTATATTTTTACCATCTATTTATATATTTTATATTTTTACCATCTATTTATATATTTTATATTTTTACCATCTATTTATATATTTTATATTTTTACCATCTATTTATATATTTTATTTTTTTACCATCTATTTATATATTTTATATTTGTTACCATCTATTTATATATTTTATATTTTTACCATCTATTTATATATTTTATATTTTTACCATCTATTTATATATTTTATATTTTTACCATCTATTCATATATTTTATATTTTTACCATCTATTTATATATTTTATATTTTTACCATGTATTTATATATTTTTTATTTTACCTTCTATTTATATATTTTATATTTTACCTTCTATTTATATATTTAATATTTTTAGCATCAATTTATATATTTAATATTTTTACCATCTATTTATATATTTTATATTTTTACCATCTATTTATATATTTTATATTTTTACCATCTATTTATATATTTTATATTTTTACCATGTATTTATATATTTTATATTTTTACCATCTATGTATATATTTTATATTTTTACCATCTATTTATATATTTTATATTTTTACCATCTATTTATATATTTTATATTTTACCTTCTATTTATATATTTAATATTTTTAGCATCAATTTATATATTTTATATTTTTACCATGTATTTATATATTTTATATTTTTACCTTCTATTTATATATTTTATATTTTTACCATCTATTTATATATTTTATATTTTTACCATCTATTTATATATTTTATATTTTTACTATCTATTTATATATTTTATATTTTTACCATCTATTTATATCTTTTATATTTTTACCATTTATTTATATATTTCATATTTTTACCATCTATTTATATATTTTATATTCTTATCATCAATTTATATATTTTATATTTTTATCATCTATTTATATATTTTATATTCTTACCATCTATTTATATATTTTATATTTTTACCATCTGTTTATATATTTTATATTTTTACCATCTATTTACATATTTTATATTTTACCTTCTAGTTATATATTTTATATTTTTACCATCTATTTATATATTTTATATTTTTACCATCTATTTATATATTTAATATTTTTACCATCTATTTATATATTTTATATTTTTACCATCTATTTATATATTTCATATTTTTACCATCAATTTATGTATTTTATATTTTATCAGTCCCCTAACAAAAAAAGATGGACCTGTAAAGTCACTCTTGTCCGTTCGTCCGTTCGTCTGTCTGCACTATTTTCAATAACTACACCTTGACATTTTTTCAAATTTTGCACAAACATTAAGCATAGTATGAGTAATAAAGGAACAACAGATTTTCCGGGAAAACTCCGGTTGCTGCCACTCTAGGGGCGCCTTTCGGGTTCAAATGGCTAAAATTGAAACTTTTGTGCCTCTCAAAAAAAATTGATGCCTTGGATTTTCATAAAACTTTCTGAAAAGTTGTAACTAACTGATTTCTATATAGTTTTGTTTGTCTATACTTGGTGATAATTCTTGAGTGTGCCGCAGGGGCTCTTTTAGGGCTTAAAACACTCTATTATGGGACTATTTTACCATATTTGTGCAAAATGTTCTGTGTATGTCTATTTAGCAGTTTAGCATGGTGCTGAACTCAAATTTAAATATGTTAAGGCCTTGGAGATTTGGGCTTAAATGGAGTGGGGTCAAATGATGGACTTAGTTATTTTTTGCATGGCGCAGAACTCAAATTTACATATGTAAAAGCCTAAAGCTTCACCATTTGTTAATTTTCACCAGGATTTGACGACCCTGGGACTTTTGGGGCTAAATGGGGGGTTGGGGTGAATGCTGAACTTAGTCATTTTTATGTCTCATTCACTGTGTAGTTACGGGGGACCATGCATGCTTCACTT
Organism: Euprymna scolopes; assembly: GCF_053919585.1. Lineage (NCBI taxonomy): Eukaryota > Metazoa > Mollusca > Cephalopoda > Sepiida > Sepiolidae > Euprymna > Euprymna scolopes. The sequence goes on from NC_136495.1 coordinate 2,705,747, forward strand.
GTTATGTTTACCTTCTATTTATAGTAAGAAGTCATAATAGAGATTAATTCAATTCGTAACATTTTGGGTTCCGGAACTTAAATGATAAAAATTGTATTTGTTGAATCATTCATGTATTTTGTGTGCTCATCTCGGTTGGTATTGAAATAACATCTCAGTCCTCCTTCATATTTTCGGGGTTGGTTAACTTTACGTCGAACTCGGGAATCGATGCGAAATTTCGAACGAAATCCAAGGTAAAACAGAGGGTAAATTTTTCTTGTCCTCTCGGCAAATATTCTCAATTTAAAACAGATGCAGTCGAAACTTTATGAAAATAAGAACTAAGATAAATAAATCTAATAATACAAATTATCAATCCTTATTTAAAAATAAATCCGCAACTTGAATTTTCTTTTCTTAATTAATGGAGATCTAATTTTTTTTCTAAACTGTCTTCATAAAAGTTTCTTTTAATTTTAAGGTGCATCTTCTCAAACTTGACGAACTTTATGTTTAAAAAAGGAATTTATATGGAATTTTGAATTGAATCTTAGTTCACTTGGAATTACAGAATTGAACATAAAAATATACAACTTAAAAAAGTTAGACATGAGGAATTGTTGTAACCCCAAAGGATCACTAGAGAAAACACCGACACGGAAATGGGTTAAGAAAAGGTAAGCAGAACATGCAAGGAGCAACAGTTGTACCAAGCAAAATCTTGTTAATATCTTTTCGTTGGGTCTATAGTCAGTGGGCAAGAAATTTTTTCCTGTCATTGTTCTTGTTGGGGTTAGTCGATATCAAACGTCTCGAAAATGGCGCCGATCGGCTTTTTCTCTACGTATAATGTATATCTAGTATCATCTGAGGGACTTTATTTTTAGAATTGGTTTTGGTGGCGTTTATGAGCATGAATTTTACTTTTTTTACATAGGCATCACCACTTATCAATGCCAAGAGGCTACTCGAGGACAAGGGTTAAAGAGTGTACAGTAGAAATTGGACAATATAGTAATCGTTAATAATGGGAATTCGGTAAATTTGTTAACTTATATGGAACGGTTCATCAAAAACTTGTTTACGTTAGACTTGGACAACCATATTGTAGTCAGCATATTGTAGTGGAAAGCAGGAAAACGGAAGATAATTCCATAGGCGTGCAGTTCTAAGAAAGAACTTTGTTCATTGAATATACCTTTAGGTTTAGTCACAGATATTTATTCGATATACCCGATATCGGTAATTGTTTAAGTGATTGTAGCTAATTTCTAAAAGGACAACTTTCTCTGCATGATTAAAACGTCTCTTGGGTATTACGTGTTCTTAGGCAATTTTGCTTGTTTCGGGCGGCTTGCTAGTGTGTGTATATATATATAATCTTAAGAATGTGAGAGGATATATAATTATTTCACAAGAGCAGAGAAAGCCAAAAAACCGGAAGTCCCAGACTCGAGTTTCGCTCTGATTTGGACTCATCAATCAGACACATCCGAACTCGGGATTTGAAAGCCGAGCCTCTGGCATGCTAGGCCAGCACTCTACCAACTGAGCAAACACGACACACACACAAGAATGCCTATATACTTACACAGATCAAGCAACCTGCGGCATAGATCCGACAGTAGAATGAGGTGCACGACTTATATGACCACCTTCACCGAGGTGCGCGACTTTACACAAATAAACAACTTCTTAATCAACTGCTAACGCACGCGTCACTGTAACGTCCAATGAAAACAACAACAACCTTCTCACTCGACCTGCCTTTTATACCACTCTCTCAATCCCTCCTCTTGCGCATGCGCCCAGAGATTCCTGACAAACTCGAGACTTCCGCTTATAAAAACCCAAGTTTTGTTGTCGCGCATGCCTACACAAGGCACAAACACGTGGGCGTTTGTTTTGTTGGTAAGTACTATACTCCCCCCTGATCTGATGTTCACACAGAGTGCACTTCGGGGGTGGCCTCTTAGTTCGCTGGCTTCTGCGAAGGGTGGTATTTACAATCTCGGATTCAGGTTCTGGTTCTGGTCCTGGATGTGGTTCTGGTTCTGGTTCTGATCCTGCCTGATCAGACGAACTACAACTACTACTCTCTTGCTCGGTGACCTCATTTATCTGATGATTCATCACTCTCTGTAGTTATGAGATGTACTTCACTAGCTGGGCGAAGAGCGCGCACATGGCGTGGGGTTCCATCAACAAGGACCGACTGCTGGCTGACCACTCCAGATATTCGTCCTCGCTTGAACTTGGTGGTGCACCGGTTTCCAGGGGTCTTACCCAAACTGGATCCCCTACCTTGTATTTGTCATGACTCTCCTCGTCGATTGGCTGGACAGTGTCAATGCCCTTTATCCTAACACGGTATGTGTGTATGGCATTGGCCGGTGCTGTTGTTAGTGTCTTCCCATCCTTTGGTGTGATGTTATACCAATACGTGGCCTCCGTAATGGTGCATTGCTTTCTGGCAGCAATTCTCTTGATGCTGCGATGGCTCCTCTCAGCAATGGCACATGAGCACATCGCAGTCGTAGTCGGACACCCCACTCATTCAACAACTGCCGAACTTGGTGGCTACAAAAAGCAGCATCGTTGTCCGTCAATATCTCTTCCGGCGCACCTCGCTCAGAAAAGATAGATGACAGTTGGCGGACAACATTCGCTGAGTCCTGCCTGGTCATTTGCTGCCACACCGCAAAACGAGTGGGTCCACAGTCGGTAAGGGTTAGAAAGGGCTTACCACTGTAATGGGTAATATCCATGGCTACTCGTTGCGACTTATGCTCAACCTCCAATCGCCCCTTCTGCCATTGCTCAGGTGCAGGATCGATAGACTGGCATGCCTCACAGTGCTTGATGATCTACCTGACTTCTGCCATTGTCACTGCCGGGTCCACACGCCTCGCAAAATACATGAGTTCTTTTGATACCTGGATGTCCACTCTGCACATGAATTCTTTGTATTTGGCATGAGCTAATCGCGCCAACTGCGCAAAATCGAGCAGCGAACTCCACGCCTGTCTTCACAGCTTCATACCATTTGTGAGGCACACGGGTTAGTTGGTCTGCACGATTACAGTGTGATGCCACGAGCGTTACACTCACCGACAGGTCATACTCAGATACCAGACTCTTCAAGGTGTTTAGCCTCCGCCGTATTAACATCTCACTGGCTGCCTTAGTTCGGACTCTCGTTCGTCCCGAAAGAGTGTCGGACACCCAGTGGTAGACGCAGAGAGAATCCGTGTACAAGTGCAACTTCTTTGACTGCCATTGCAGTGCCAGATTTAAACCCTTCACAACAGCATCCAGTTCCGCCAGGTTGATGTGTTGAGCGTCATTCACGGGTCGCAGCCAGCACACGTCTTCAATTACGTTTCCACGTTGCTCCAATAACACTCCCAATGCCAAAGAACTAGCGTCAACCCACACATTCACAGTGTTCCCATCGACACACCATTCTCCACGGGCAGGGTCCTCCTTGTCAACTCTTTCTAGGGTTTCCGTCGTCATCAGAGTTAGAAGAGCATCATCAGATAAATACTCACAACCTGTAGTTACTAAAATTGCCCTGCGTTTAATGACGCCCACAGCTGCTCGGAGCCAGCCACATGCTGGTAAGTGACCAATAAGTTTCCCACACAATGGTCTTCATGATTTGCGGTGCCACATTCAGTCCAAAGCCAAGTCGAGTAAGGCAGTATCTCTGACCCCGAAACCACACTGTATAGAACGGCCACAATGTCTCATCCACTTGCACCTGCAAATAAGCCTTCCACAAGTCTACTATAGACACATTGGAGCCCTTGTGGCGCCATTCTCTCAGCTTGCTGGCGCACACGTCAGCATCGGCAGTGTACATCTCAATGTATCTATTGAGTTCACGATAGTCCAGCACCGGACGAATGTTTGATTTGTTATGCTGGACTACCGCCATTAAGGGAATCAGACCCTTGGGTGGTCCCATCTTGTTGGGGTAGGGGATCAGCCATCCATCCTGGATCCATACATCAAGCTCCTTCTCGTATTCATTACGGGCCTTGTCGGGTATCGAGTACTCTGCAATGCAATTCTTGAGTTCGGTTGGCGCCCTTTCTTCTGTCCACTTCCACGATGCAGTCCACGCTTTTTGGTGATGGTTGTAGTCCACCTTAAAATCAGGCCGATCAATGTGAACTGCAGCACACTGGGGTTTCCAAAAACCGCACAGTCCTATCTCTTCCGATAACAACTCCCCGCAGTGCCTTAATAACATCATATCCCAACAGTACATCGAATCCCAGCAAATCCCCTCGCATCACCAGCACATTAATGTCTACGGCCACACCAGAGTCTGTGTGGACTTTGACAGTTCCGGTTCCACAGCACACTTGCGTATTGCCACCTATTGTGGTTACTTTGATGCTCTGCATTGTCCAGTTTCTACACAACTTGGCACTCATGATGGTGTGTGAGCACCCGGAGTCGAGAAGAGCTGAACAAGGCACTTGATCTAGGTACATATTTATTGTCGGTTACGCCTCAATTAAATCTTGTCCGGGGAACAGGGCGGCGCTGACGTCCTGCCCCCTGATGCATTTCCCGCACAATTTTGGGACAAATGTCCATAACTACCACATTGGAAACAGCGCGGGCGCCCCCGCCTTGTGTTAGTGCAACTTCTTGCGAAATGGCCTCGCTGGCCGCAGCAGAAACATCTCCCATTGGTCGTGGGTCTCAAACTGGGAGTCTTTTCAGCATCAGTCTTGGCTGCCTGCGCCATTATTACAACCGGTTCCCTCAGGTCCTCCTCATCTCTGACAATGGCTCGAACGCGTTCCAACAAATGTTTCATGGGCGCTACAGATACGCTGGTGGAAGCCCTCAACAGTGTCGTAACATGGGTGGGAAGGCCGGTCACAAACGCATACGCCAGTGTCTGCCCTGATACTCCATTGCCAAATAGAACTGCAAGTTTCTTCAGCTCCGCGAAGAAGACGTCCACGGTTTCTCCTGGCATGAGCTTCCTAGAAGCAAATGTTTTGTAGGTCGTGCAGGGATCCATGGCAAATGCTTTGTATAAAGCATTTTTATAGAGGTAACATCAGCCTTCTCCGCGGCACTAAGTTGCTGATACACACTCGTGCTGCCTCCAGCCAATCTCAGGGGAATCACGGTATGCACCCCCTTTACTTCACAGAGGTTGCAGGTTAGCTCAACCTTTTCGACCCAGTCGACAACAGAAGTGGATCCGTCGAATTCGGGTATCAGTTTTAAATCAAACTTTGCCCCAGCCATAGTTGTCCAGGAAAAGAGACAAAACGAAATGGTCGAAATAGCTTATGACCTTCACCTTCACCGAGGTGCACGACTTATATGACCTACACCTTCACCGAGGTGCGCGACTTGACACAAAAAAACAACAACTTCTTAATCACTTGCTAACGCACGCGTCACTGTAACGTCCAATGACAACAACAACCTTCTCACTCGACCTGCCTTTTATACCACTCTCTCAATCCCTCCTCTTGCGCATGCGCCCAGAGATTCCTGACAACCTCGAGACTTCCGCTTATAAAAACCCAAGTTTTGTTGTCGCGCATGCCTACACAAGGCACAAACATGTGGGCGTTTGTTTTGTTGGTAAGTACTACACCTACCTCATACCGAACAAGGAACGTTGTCATCCAACCAGCTATAACCCAAGCCGACGTCTTACAAGTAAGAATTTTTACTAAGCTAATCATGCGAGCAATCAGTGATAGAATCCTCAGAATGTTATATAATTAATTATTTCCACAGCCATTTTGAAAGTTCTATAACTGATTGCTCTCTAGGTTAGGTCGAGTCTTAGACTTCCGGTTTGTTGGCTTTCTTGACTCTTGTTAACTGCGACGTTGTCTGGCTGTGGAAATAATTATATATATATATATATATATATATATATATATATATATATATATATATATATATATAATCCCTAACGCAGTAAACTATTTCCGTGAAATGTATCTCTTTTCTGTCCGGTTTCTTGTGGCTGCCCATTCTGTTGAATACATTTTAAATATAAATGATTCGTTATCTTCTTCGTGTGTGATATTTAGACTTGTTAGGAAAGACAACAAGAGGACATCGTAACCATTAAAAAACACAGCAATAAATAAAAATAAAAACAAGGTTTTGCAAATGTTAAAAATATTTTATTTGAAAATTTATAACAATACAAAATTTCTTGCATATTGTCTCCCTCCCCTCCCAAAGTAAAAAGAAAGAATAAACCAAAACAAAAAAAACAACAGCGAGATGTGGCATCTCTTCAACGTTTTATATAATCTACAAGAATAATTAAAGATGAAAAAATATTAAAGGTTGTGAAATCGTCCATAACTTTTTTTTATTAAAGGACCAGGAAATTTTTCATAAAGGTGAAATCAAAATTATGATAGTAATTTAGTGAATGTGTGAGAAACTCATGCGATATTACCTACAAATATTAGGCAATAAAAATAAAATTAATCAATTATATTTACAGCAGGTATTGGATTTGATAAGACTTATAGAATTATTCAAACATCTTTTCTTTGAGAAGAAATAGTATATTTTACTAAAAGAAGTTGAAGAAAAAATCATGGAAAAAGAATATATATATATACATATATATGTATATATACATATACATATACGTATATATATATACATACATATACATGCATACATATACATGCATATATATACATATACATACACATATATACATACATATATATGCATACATATATATACACATATATATATACATATATATACATACATATATATACATACACATATATACATACACATATATACATACATATATATACATACATATATACATATATATACATGCATATATATATGCATATATATATATATATATATATATATATAGGGCCGCTTACTTTTACAGAAGGTCGGAAAACGAAAAGATAAGTAAAAGAAGTGTTTAACGTTTCAGAAATAACAGTTAAACGTTTGGCATTAGTGTGATAAAATTTTCGTATATTTATTGTAAGGTTTATTTTTTGTGTAAGTTTTCACATTTTTGTATTGGACTTTTACATAAATTCATTAAATACCTGATCCATTGTTTGTATATGCAGGGTTGACTACGTATTCTTTAAAAAATGATACATAGTTCCTCTGTCTTTAAATAGAGTAAGTGTGTATTCTTTTAACATCCTTGTGTTGAAAAAAAGCACTTTGCGATCATCTTTCGTATTTTTTTTCTTTTTTAGGTATACTCGGAACCATAGTAACTACATACAGTTTTTGTATTATTTGTTAATATTTTATTATTTATTGTTTTCTGTTCTGGTAAGCACAACACAAGCAGGTGTTTGATAAAAAAACACATTACTTAACGTCAAGTATAGCAATGAACGGTTTTTATTCTAGAGCATAGAGAGGATTTATTTAACCAAGATAATGAGAATGCTTAATAGTATTATATCGAGTATCCAAAGATATCTTTTTTCCTTTGTTAAAGTTCTGCTCAATCAGTTTGGACCCATGAGTGTTTGTGAGTATAATTTATTAATAATTTACTTGTCCAACGTCCAGTGTCACAAAAATATCATTAACGCTAGAGAAACGATTTACCCGCCACCTTTATAATTTTCTTTATCAGTTCAAAATCATTAAAACCATTCTCTCTTTAAAAATGTTCAAAACAAAAATAAAACATGGCTATCTGTTTACGGTTTCAAATCGTTTATTTTATTTTATAATTAAAAAATGTCATGTTTAGAGGAGACTGTAATGTATTCTTTTTAAATTAAAAAAATGTGCAAGTAGATTAGCATTTGTTCCTTTATAATTTATATATATATATATATATATGTATATATATATATATATATATATATATATATATATCGTTATTTGTTTTATTTTTTTTGTTTGTGTTGTTTCATTATCGTTTGGCAAAACCAACAACGAGGGAAGTTCCAAATGTAATGCCTCCTATTTTTTATTTTACCCGAATGAATCAGAGCGAATCTTTAATAACATTCTATTATGACTGAACTTATGCCTTCATTACTTCATTTTTAATCTTGCTGTTGCAGATATTTACGGTATGAGACTTTAGGAAAGCAACCCCTGTCATAGACGCGCATTAGAAACATAGATACATCATTGAATTCCTGTCAAAAGTGCATTCAGAATTATGGTGGCTTGGTAAATAATAAATTCTGGCGCACAAAAGTTCGCCTTTTTAATAATACCACCCCCGTCTTCATAGGTCTTCAATGTTTTAAGTTATAAAATAGAAAGATTCAGTTTAGGTACGATCCTCGTATAGATAAGCACGTATTATTGATCAGCCCCTTTGTGTCATCTTTTGTTACAGACGTATGCATGATGGCAAATGTGTGTTCAAGAGATTCACCTTTATTTCTTAACTACGTATTACCTATCTTGGTAGAATGAGAATCTTAAATTTTCTCATTTTCTGACTATCTAGTACGACATAATAGAATCATACATTTCATCACAAAAATATAAACTGTAACTGTTAATCTCATTCCAAATCCATCTGTCATATGATTTAATCAATCAACCAAAATCCTACCCTGTCCAGCCTGACAAACATAACTAAAACCTCCATCAACACTTACCCAAAGTAATATGGAATAGCTATAGCGCATTCCCAGAAGCAGAATAATAACTAAGAATAATTCGAAGGAAGGAATTTTGGGAAGGAAATAATAATTAGATTGATCTAAATTTTTAATTTGATAATCATTTTGTTCCTGATCACGTGAAAAGAAACAAGAAGTACGTGGACATCGAAGATTCATAAAAAAAAACACATTAAAAATATATATTGATGCGACAGGCACCATCCATGCTTTTCCTTTGTTTAGAAGCAGGACTGAACAATGGTACTTGAAAGTTGCCTTTTTAACTTAAATTACAACCAGGAACTATTTCTGTTTAGAAGCTTCAAAATTATTTTCGAGTCGACTTTAATCCGTTATTTGCAAACACAAAATTATTCAGCACAACATTTACTTAATATCAGTGCGAAATTCGAAAATGATTTTTAAGTTTTTAATCGTCTACTAAGAAATTATACATTACTCTAATTTAGAAAGCATACTTCAAGAACAGTCAGGGTTGTGAATTCCGAGATAAAAGCGTTGGTTGGCTTTTAAGATAAAATACGTATGAGATACGTTTGAAAGCAAAATTACAATGTAAAAATAAACGAATATTTAGTTGCTTATTTTTGATAATATTGCGTTGTAATTTGGCTTTCAAACGTATCTCATACGTATTTTATTTTAAAATTCAATCAACGCTTCTATCACAGAATTCAAACAATGAGTTTATGTTAGCCAACGCATTCTGTCGTTATTTTTATATTACATCGCAAACGGACAATACGTGGACGTTTTGCTAACTGATTCTTTAACTTCAACTTAACATCCTGGCAAGAAAGAAGAAAAAAAAGAAGAAAAATGTGTAAAATTCTGAGGAAGGAGTATACTTTTAAACAAATAAACATTCGTTTATTTTTCATAATATGCGTTGTAATTTGACTTTCAAACGTATCTCATACGTATTTTATTTTATTAAGTACATTTCAGTTTTTTTTATTGAACCCAAAGGACAGAATAACTTCCGAATGAGCTTCGCTCATTCAAAAGACTAAACACATTTATTTTTGTGATAGATATTTTTTAATATTTCATTTACAATTATAGAGATTCGCCAAAACAAATGAAACTATGTGTTCGAATCTAGTTTTTCATTCATTATTTCGCATTATAATATAGTGTAAAAACACAAAAAAATAAATGTTTTGAATAAAAGGAAAATTCACCACATTATAAAATGTATAACTGTTTATTTTATTAATATTTGTAGTTATTGGATCTTTACTGAGATTTTACGAATTAATATTCTATGAAATAAATACATTCTATAATCTTACGCACACATACGCACGCACACACACACACACACACATATATATATATATACATAAATATATAGATATTTAGAATTATGTATATATCAATATATACATATTATATATATATTTATACGTACATACATATTTATAGATGTATATATATATATACAGATATAAAGAAAATCTATATCTATATACGTATAAATGTGAGAACGTGTGTGTGAGGGCACTTCTCAACCTATATACTCAATTAGGTTCTGATCTACAGATTAGAAATAGTGTGTACAGGGCTGCTAAGGGCTCAAGATTGTAAAACTTGTACGTGGAAGTCATCGGATGTTTATCTGATTTCTAAGTGCTTCACGACTGCACATTTTCGAATCGTTAACATTACTTTAAGGATAAATATGTTTGAAAAAATTTTTAAAGTCGTATCAAGCTGATCTAAAGGTTATCGTACTTTACTCAGTGTATTTAGCTTCTTATTTCGATCTTAGTTCGAGTATTATTTGTTTTTTACGTACAAAAAGTGAACTGCTTAGAAAAAAAAACACAATACTCCCATGATTATGTCTCAGTTTCTTTTTTTTTCATTGTTTAAAGGTTATTAACCTTAGGTAAAATAGCGGACAACGCCGTGTCCATCTTCTAGTATGTATATAACGGTATAAATCGATTTTATATTAAAACCCGTTTTCATATGATAATTGCTAGAACCAAAACCGATCGCCAATTTTATGTTTTCAGATTTTGTTTTGTGTAAGAGTTTTCACGATTATTTTCCTTTGAAGAAATATAATTGTAACTTTAGTCGGCAAAACTTTAACTGGATGCTATCTATTTCGCTGAAACAGATCACAATGCCTAGATCTTGATTTCACTATTGTCATAAATTATATTTTCTCTTGCGGTAGATTCATTTGTCTCCAATAAGACGAATATCCTAGTTTACAACGTTGTAAAATCAAAACATCATAGGCTTGATTACTCTATGTTGAAAACAACGCAGAAATGAAAATTATTCCACAAATTAATTTCTTTATTAATATAGATGAAATGTTTAATTATGTTTTCTATCATGGCATCTTTAATGTTATTCTGTTGATGATTTATTTTTACATGGAATGTATAAGGATGTAGATATTTACAAGCCGGAGATACACTTGGTGAAAAAACGGTCGATTAATGAAATCAAACTTCCAACTTCTAATTGTTAGCGCCGGTTACATTCGGGATTCGTTTTGATATATGATTAAATTATACAATTACCATCGGAAATTTAAAAAATAATTGGAGATTTTTTTTCACGAAACCATAAATGTTTATGTCTAATTGATACCAATTAATTAAAAAAAATAAGAAAAAGTTAGATTGTAAATCGGCCCAAACTCGTTTCAAACAAATTTTGAAAATGACTAATACTTAAACTCGCTTTTGATAATTGTCGCTTGTGCAAGCCACACACACACACACACACACACACACACACACACACACACACACACACACACACACACACACACACACACACACATATATGTTTGTGCGTGTGTATATATCCACCAAATGTGTTATAGACGTGGTAAAGGAAAACTGTAGTAATATTTCAGTTCATGAAAATAAGTTTGAAAACATCTGATTACATGTTCGCATAACAGAATCGATTTTTCGGTACTTGTCTTGATCTAACTATTGTTTTTATCTTGAGTGTTATTTGTGCAAGGTTTCGGACGATGTAGCTTTCGATCTTCGTCAGGCATGTTGGTCGCCATCTTGGAAAAAAAGTTACTAGCTCCGTAGATGGTTTCGTATTCTTGAAATTGTTTAAAATCAACAGGTCCATTATTGTCCCGCCGACTTACTATGCAGTTTCATTTACCAGCATTTAATAAAAAACATAACTATTCCCTCTCAACTCTTAGAAAAATATGTAAGCAGATCAAAGACAATGCATATACAATGAAATAAATACTAGATTATAATAGGTAATTACGTACATCCATACTTATTTAGTAATATCATGGTATTATTGAATGAATCAGTATCAAAATTATATTTTAGTTGTTTCTATTGAAACACAAACATTTTTTTTAAAGGTTTGAATATTTAATATTTACTATTATTATGGTTTAGAAATTGATTCCGGTTGGAATCGGTCCAAATTATCTAAAATAATTGTTTTTTTATTATATTGCTTCATATATATATATATATATATATATATATATATATATATATATATATATATATATATATATATATATATATACTAGCATGGGTGCCTGGCGTTGCCCGAGTGTTTGGCGGTGTATGCTGAGCAAAAAAAAAAAAAAAAAAAATCGGTCAATTTTTTAAAACTTTGACCCCTATTATGACCCCTAAAAATTCATTGTTTTGGCCTCAAATCAATTTATTAAGTAAGATCCATGCCCAAGAAACCTTTATCTAAAATTTCAAGTGTTTAGACCAAAACATTTTGGAGAAGTTTGGTAGAGTTCTCAAAGGTCAAATCGTTGAACCTTGACCCCTTAACAGCTAAATATCTGGCCGAAAATCAGTCACATAGATTTTTCCAAATCTCAGTACCCTGTACATCAAATTTCGAGTCTGTAGACTTAAAATTGACAGAGTTATTGCGCAGGGAAATGTACACACACACATACACTTTCCTTTTTATAGATATATAGATATATATATACACACAAATCTGTGATAGAGCGAAAAAGTATTGTATGTGGATGACTATAATGCTGCCTATCTTGGGTTGAGCATATTAGGAAGTTATATACAAACTACCATTGGCGTATTAAACGATGCTCTTTGTGTAAACAAATCAAGCTTAGGCATTTGGACGATGTCAAAACATCGTTAATTCACCATCCGCTCTGCAGCAGCCGTATAGCGTAATGGTAAGAATCCTTAATGTTTGTTTGGGCAGTCTGCTTTCGATCCTCGCTTACGTTAGTTGCCTGTTTAGCCGCACTAATGAGCTGTGATATATATATATATATATATATATATATATATATATATAAATATATATATATACTTACATATATATTATACAAATATATAAAAGTGATATATATATATATATATATATATATATATATATATAAAAGTGAACGTGTCTTTGTGAGTACATTTTCATACGCAATAATTCTAATAACTCGAAATTTGATATACAGGGTACTGAAATTTGGAAAAACCTTTGTAATCCGTTTTCGGCCAGAAATTTGGCTGTTTAGGGCTCAAAGTTCAACGATTTGACCTTTGAGAACGCTACAAAACTCCTCCGCCAATTTTGGGTCTAAACACTTGAAATTTTAGATATAGGTTACTTGGACATGGATCTAACTTAATAACTTGATTAGATCCGAAAACAATAAATGTTAAGGGATTATAATAGGGGTCAGAGTTTAAAAAATTGACCGCTTTTTTGCTCAACGTACACCTCCAAGCACCTGCCAACGCCAGGCGGAAGTTCCAGTATATATATATATATATATATATATATATATATATATATATATATGTATATATATATATATATATATATATATAAAGTTGTAATTAGTACAAACCTGAAGAAGTGCTCAATACAATTGCAGAGCAAGTATATATTTTTTATTATCGTTTTTTCCGCTTGGAAACAAGTGCTCAATACAATTGCAGAGCAAGTATATATTTTTTATTATCGTTTTTTTTCCGCTTGGAAACATGTGTAACTAAGCAGATAAAACGGTAATATGTATATATATATATATATATATATATATATATATATATATATATATATATATGCGTGTGTGTGTACTTAGATGTTGTGATTTTCCAGAGGTAAAATAACCAATGGAGTTTAACGAATTTAATACAAGAGTGCTCAATATCAAAGTAGAGCACGGTATTGTTTTATTTTTTTTTTACATAAGCAATAATGTGTTGCTCATGACTGGGTAGGAACACATTTCTGCTTGTGTAAAAACAACGAACAAGTATTTCTCTTCATATGTACGTATATAATATACGCATCAGTCTCATTGTAGAATAGAAATATCATTGAATGAATTTGCATCAACGCAATAGAGCTTAATGATTATGTTACTACTACTACTACTACTACTACTACTAATGATAATAATAATGATGATAATAATAATCAGTATAAATAATAATATAATAATAATAAAGATAATAATTATGAAAAATAATAATTATATAATAATAATATAATGAAAGAATAAAAATAATAATGATAAAAAGATTAAAATTTCTGTCTCTCCCTCTCTTTCTCTAGCTATATTTTTATCTCCCTCTATCTCCCTCTACTCCTTGTAACGAATGTCTCCGTAATGCTATCTGCATCGTTCACCTAACCCATTCCTCTCTCTTGTTTTATAGTGCTGAAACAAAATGTAATTCAGATATTGGAGCTAAGGTTTTTAAATGAATTACTGTATTGTCAGATTTATTGTTTATGGGCAACTTTTAATCAAATAAAACAAAACAATGACATTACTGAATACAGGTAATTGTGTTCCCTCCACCCGCTTTTACAAAAATATGAAGAGAAATTATGCTGATAAGGAAAATAGTTCAAACGGATAAAATATTATATTATAATTCATATTTATTGATTGCGTACATCAACCAGTTGAACAACAAATTCTGTATCTTCAACTCACTTCCCAAATATAATACAGTAATATTAATAAAAATAATATTTTACGACCGGGTAACGCCTGGTATTCTTCAATCTACATACCCCTTTTCCTAAAAGTACAGATCAAATAAAGTGATTTTCAGATCGTAAAATGCTTCAGCCATTTCCGGGACTGAATCCCCAAAATATATGTAAAATGTCAATCGATTGTGTTTACATTTTCTTTGAATTCAATACCATAAATAGATATCATTTACAGAAATATATATATATATATATATATATATATATATATATATATATATATATATATATGTATACTTACAATTCACAATAATGATTTTGCGAAATATTAGGTTGGTGCAAACGTTATGTCGTTTTTTGACGTCCAACCTTACGTCAAAAAACGATATTATTTTTGAACAAACCTAGTATCTAGGTGGGTTAAAAGCTAGAAGCGTTTGAAACAAATTAAATTTAACAATTTGAGAGAAAACATGCTTCAACTTGAGAAAAATGTTTACAATAAGTGAAGGATGAAAAATAAATGTAATAAAATATATACATATATGTGTACGTGTGTGTATGTTGTATTGAAGTTTTTATTACAGGCTCAATCAAAATGGAGATGATTCCGTTTAATATAAAATTATAGAGAGCTACAAATATTTATCAAAATTCATATTTACAACTTTAGAGCTTGCTGTATGTAACTCACCAAGCAAATACATGGAACTTAAGGATAAAGGAAATCTTAACACCAGATCGCAGACCGTTTATGTGTGAAGAGTTTCTGGAGTGTTATGCTCTATTAATCCATATATATATATATATATATATATATATATATATATATATATGCCTACATATATATATATATACATATATTACATCTGTTATACATACATGAATATACATATTTATAATTATATATGCGATATATATTATATACATATTTATAATTATAAATATATATTATATATGTATATAATGTTTATAATTGAATATATACAAATGTATGCATATATACATGAATATATAGATACCTATAAGTTTATACATTTGAACGTGTACCTATATATATATATATATATATATATATATATATATATATATATATATATATGAAGTTAACATTGATATATTTATACGCAGATACATTAGTATAGCCATAAATATATTAAAATATATAAAGAAAACATGCATATATAAATATATGTATATATGTATCAACATCCACATATATAACAATAAATATGAAAATAAATATAACTATCGACGTATGAATATATATATATATATATATATATATATATTTGTGCAGTACATTTAATCACATTATATTTTACACATATGTTCTAGAAGCATAGAAATTCGAGCAGGCATAAATTCACATTAATTTATCCAGCATGAAGCAATTCGTAATATATTAAATATTAATATGTAAAATATTGATATATTTAATATTAATATATTACATATTCATTATATTAAATATTAATATATTAAATATAATATATTAATATAAATAGATTAAATATTACTATTTAATATATTAATATATTAAATATTAATATATTAAATTTTAATATTTTAAATATTTATTATATTAAATATTAATATATTAAATATTAATATATTAATTATTAAAATATTAAATATTAATATATTAAATATTAATATATTAAATATTAATATATTGAATGTTAATATGTTAAATATTAATATAGTAAACATGAATATAATAAATATTAATAAATATAAATTTTAATATATTAAATATTTTATATATTAATATTAATATATTAAATATTAAAGAATTAATATTTATTATATTAAATATTAATATATTATATATTAATATATAAAATATTAATATATAAAATATTAACATATAACATATAAATATATTTAATATTAACATATTACATATTGATATATTAAATGTTAATATAGTAATATTAATAAATTTAATTTTAATATATTAAATATTTTATATATTAAATATTAATATATTAAATTTATTGTATTAGATATTAATATATTAAATATTAATATATTAGATATTAATATAATAAATATTAATAAATAACATTTTAATATATTAAATATTTTATATATTTAATATTTATATATTTAATATTAATATATTAAATATTAATATATTAAATATTAATATATTAAATACTAATATATTAAATATTAATATATAAAATATTAATGTATTAAATATTAATATATTAAATATTAATATATTAAATATTAATATATTAAATATTAATATATTAAATATTAATATATTAAATATTAATATATTAAATACTAATATATTAAATATTAATATATTAAATATTAATGTATTAAATACTAATATATTAAATATTAATATATTAAATAATTGAATGAAAATATAAAAAATATCAACATTTGTTATCATATTTGTTTATAACAAAATATTAACATTGTGGTTGTGTGTAATACGATTCACTCGGGATATATTGGATCTCACTGCAGATTAATTGCTTAATTAAACCATTTATTTTGATATCTGCAGTTTTATATTAATTAAATTGTAAAAGAATGCAAGTAAAATCAGTTACACTTTTAATTTCCCGCGAGAAAAAAAAAGAAAACAAAAACAAATAAACGTATAATACCATAAAAATTTAAAACACCGACATAAGAAAGAAGCAAAAAATAATATCAAATTACTGGTATGAAAATAAATCTTTACTTCCATAATTTTTTTATGTGTACTGATATTCATATTAAAAACATGTTTTTCTATGTATTTAAAAAGAAAATACAACTTTGTTATATATGGATCGTGGAATTGTATTCATTAGCAAAAGATCTAGCTGATTTGCATATTCTTTTACACATACATTTTAATTAATTCCCTATTAGTTTTTTTTGGTTTTCTTATGGGATGATCATCTTTATATAATTATTACGTGTAATTATATTCATGCAGATATTCTACATGATCTATACTTGCGGAATATTTACGAAAAAGGCAATATTAAATGCAAAGCTCTTTCCATAAAATATTTATGTATGAATATATACATGTAAAAAATGCCTACCAAACTCCTCTATAAAGTTTTGGTCTACAAACATGAAACGCCATATATAGGGTATTTGAACACATGCAGAACTTTATATTTTGGTTTTAGCCGGGGAAAAGCGACGCAAAAATGTGTAAAAATAAAAAAAAAATGTAATTTTCCAGGTAATAGTCGAATGACGGGATTAGGAATGTGCATTCACAACGTAATGGCTATTGGTTCATGTTCAATTTTTAGCCTTGCAGCAAGCATGTCTACATAGCTCAGGCATTTACGTCAAAGAAAAAAATAAACCCTAAACGTTTTTGCTTCGATTATCGATGGTGGCGCACGAGCTATTTAAGAAATTTTTTAAAAAATAATTACTATATATTGAGTCCAATAAGTAATTATAATAATTACTATATATTGAGTCCAATAAGTAATTATAATAATTACTATATATTGAGTCCAATAAGTATAATAAGTATATAATAAGTCCAATAAGTATAAGAATAAATACGAAATCTTCATTAGTCAACATATCATATTTAAATGTATTTTAGGACCAGGCAATTCCGGGCGGCCTGCTAGTTATTTAAAGCAGGAAAAATAGTGGAACAGATAAGAATCACAAAAAAATATAAAATGAGGTGTAAATCGACGAAATGTTGCATCCCTCCGCCTGTTTTACAAATTAATGTTGAATGCTCTGACGAATTTCAACAATTTGTACTTCCTCGACGTGACTACCCCCGACAAACCCGACAAGCAACTAAGTCCCACCCCTTTACAGTAGAGATCCCTAGGTGCAAGAAAACCTTTCACTCAGTTTTTTTTCCCAGAACTGCAAGTCTTTGTAACTCCCTTCCGGGATACTGCTTTCCCAACTGTACTGATATGCAGAAGTTCAAATGTAATGTGAACAAACATCTTGCTACTCATCTCCCTTCATAATGCCCCCGCAAATTATGTCCCCGATAGTAACCCCCTACATCAAAGTGGCACTGTGCCTTGTTTTGGGTGAAAATTGAATAATAAAAAAAAAATGGCGAACAATTAGAAAAATTGAATATTAAAATTTTATAGGAAACTGAATAATAATCCAATAAATTGTATAAATTTTGATCATAATATCTATAAAGTCATACCGTAGTATCGTTAATGTACGTATGTATTTGTGGAAAAATTTCCAGATTATAAATTATTCACGGGTCCTATTTGTTAAAAGAGAGGAAATACGGCGATAATACATTACGAACAGGACATTTTTAGTCTATAGATATACACTAATTTAATGTTTGTAGCATGTTGTCATTTTATATCCTCTTTTTTTTATAAATAGGATTTTCTTGATCACTGAAGACACAATATACAAAAAACAAACAAACAAACAAACAAAAAACATGACGTCGCTTTTCGGCCGTACGTAGAAACTATAATATACCTACTTAGTCTTTTGGCTAGGATCCAAGGGTAGTATCTCTTCTGTCTAAAGATAGCTTGATGGTACCGTGGAGTTTTCATTCATATCGAGCGTCCATAAAATGGAACTATGTCACCGACTCCTATAAGTATATTGGAGATAAACCGTAATAACCAAATATATTCTAACACTACATTAAGCAGATTACTTAGATTAACACTTTTACAGTTTAAAAAAAAAGGCTACAATAATATCGCGGGGTCTCCATTCATAGTGAACGACCACATCAGCAATATATTACATATAAAAGATGCTGCTGTGGAATTTCCATAGATCCCGCTAGTAATTATTAATCCACACCTAGTTGGACCCTTACAGCATTTAAGTTGGATCTACTCTAACATACGTGGCCGGATATTCCAAGTATCATGCATTCTTTTAACGCTTCCAAACATTCAAACCAAAAACGCGTCTAGCTGTCCCCACTATAAACTTTTTTTTCTGTGTGCGTAAAACAAAACAGAACTTTCATGAATTTCTGTCAAAAGCTTCCGTTCTGTAGAACACAATACACTGGGACTTATTTCCTGCTTAAAGTCAAATTCGCATGTTCAAGTTTAATGCCAACAAATACTGGTCGAGAAAAAATATCCATGATTCCCCATTCTATTATACTATCGTTTATCTTCGATTTGACCACTTCATCAACGATTTATGTTTGTGGTGACCCGTTAGGATAATGTAGTAAAATAAAACGTTGCAATATTTTGCCAAGAGAAACAAGCAAGAGAAACAAGCAAGAGAAACAAGCAAGAGAAACATAACGAAACAAAATATAAAACAAAGACAATTATTTAATAGAAATAAAAATGAAAGCATTATGTCTGTCGATTGGTCTGTCACGTTTACGTTCGAAATCATTGGTCTGTCACGCTTCAGTAACATCGCTAAACGCGAAAATTATTAAACGGACGCTTCTTAAGTATAGCCTTTCTGGTTTTCTTTAATGCAATTCTTAGAGATTCAACTGAGGATACTTTTATTGTGATATAAATTTCGCAAAGGAAAATCAAACAGCTTTTTTATTGGAAAAATACTGGCCTGGAGATTAGGGTCGGATCTTATTAAAGACTGAAAAAAAAAATGCTTCTTCGTTTGAACATGATAAGAAAGAAATCAAGAATAATGGAGCAATCCGGGAAAAATAGTGATGTCCTCCATGTCATCTTTGCATAGTAGTTCATGAAAATGCTACCTGTTTCGCTGAAGGTACTGATATGTAGAAGTTTAAATGTAACATGAACCAACATGTTAATCTTTTCTAAGCATATTCCCAAATAGTAGCCCCTTACGTCCTTACGTCCAAGTGGCGATATGCTAGGAGTAAACAGGAAAAAAACAACAACAAAAAACAAAACAAAACAAAAACAAACATTATCACTGAGACTTGAGCGTTGATCAACGTCTTGAATCAACCAAGGTGGAAATAGTTGTCCGAAGAACGCAAGCAAGACAAACTATCGATCCTCACCTAGAAACATTAGAAACGTTAAGATTTATTGAAATAACAATAGAAAAAGAAATCATATATTCAATAATTTTATAAAGATAACATCTTTTATAATTAGCAAGTATATTGATTATAAAAGAAAATATTTTTTTATTCTATTTGAAAACAAGTCATTATGGAAATAACGATTTACGATGAGTAGTAGAAATGACAATTTTGCAGGCAAAGTTTTATAAAAAATTGTTAGTTTTAGATTGAAGTTACAATAAGGAAACGTGGAAAAGTAGTTTAAAATTTTATCCCCCCCTCCCCCACCCCCCCAAAAAAAGAAATTATTTATTGTATTAAGTCTTTGTTGAATTTTATTTTGCCGAAATTGAAGGATATTTATCATATACAGTGCCGGCAAAAAAAATGTCTGCGCTTGTAATTTTTTCAAAAACTGCAAATTAAGGCTAAATGTAATGTGACTGTTTAAAAAACCTATACCTCATTTGATTTGACTTTTATTCCTCTATAATTTTAAAAATCCAATCAAATGAGCTATAGGCTGTTTAAACAGTAACATTAAATTTAGTTTAAATTTATAGTTTTTGAAAAAATTACAAGTGCGGGCTTTCTTTTTGCCTTTATATATATATATATATATATATATATATATATATATATATATATATATATATATATATATATATGGCCAGAGAAAAAAGCTTTCCAAAAATACATTACCTCAAAAAAACCTTTCCATAAAAATATCTGAAGAGAGCTGAACAAGGATTGAAACGCGTTATAAAAATGTTTTAAAATATTTAAAAATGATAAAAGTCTGAAAACCCTACAATTGTTGATGGCTACACTCTTAAATTTACATTTATTCATTTTACATTTATACATTTTTATACATTTATACATTTTCATACATTGTTATACATGCATTTATACATTTTTATTGATATCTATTTATCTCTCTCTATAGATATGTGTAGGTGTATAAAATAAAATTTAAATTAACATTTAAATGATGTTTCAAATTAACTCTATTCAATCTGCAAGTAACATTCGACCTTTTTCGTTACTGTTCATTTCTATTTTTAATACATATATATATATGTATATATATATATATATATATATATATATATATATATATATATATATATATATAGATGAATCTCAGAGGTAAGAAATTCATTTTTATAACATGAATAGGTTAGCTAAATTAATTAAGAATTGGAAACTAGATCTAATAGTTGTAACATGTCTTCTTCATAAGATAAAGGGAAGTGGTGTTTGATTAACAGTCCTGGGGAACCATGATTTAATATACTGTTTTTTTTTATTCCCCGAAACAGTGTTTCATGGAAAACAACTGATGATCCCTTAAATTTCCATTAGTAATATAGTGAATTAAAGACAGCTAGTTTATGCAGTGAGTGCAGTTTATTAAATAACTTAATGACTAAATAGTTATCTGACGAATGATAAAAATAAAAATTAAATAGTTTTTGTATACTTTTAAAGGTTAAAAAACTTCCAAGCCTATACATTTTTTTTTACACAGTGATCACCACTTATCAAGGCCCGGAAGCCACTCAGGGATAAGGGTTATTGCAAGTACAGATAGAGAAGAAGAAAGAGTAAATATTATATATATATATATATATATATATATGTGATAGAGGAGAAAACGTGTATATATATATATATATATATATATATATATATATATTAAAATGGAGATTACAAACAAGCATATATATATACAGAAGCAAGTTTACCGCTGCGCAATAATATTTATTTATATACAATGAATATATTTTCTCGACGACAAAAAAAACCAAAAAAAACACACACACGAGTCTATTTATATACACTTTCTTCTTTAAAAATATATAGGCTCATTTAACAAAAAGGTAAGCATGCCCGTTAATGGTCCGGTAAATCGGAGTTCAAAGTCAGTCGATTCATACTAAACTAAGAAATGGTACTTTATGCTCTCTTGCTTAACATTCAGAATAAAAATTGAGGATGTAATCGTGTAAGAAGTAAAACCTGCAGAAAAATAATCTCCCTGAATTCCATGAAAAACACAACAACAACAAAAAAACAAACAAAATAAGACAAAGCAAAACAAAACATTTGTTGTTAATTGCTCTAAGACTTAAAAACAGTACAACATTTGTAAGTGGAACAATTCTGGGAATGAAATGGCGTCCACCTCTTCACCTCATCATTGTAGCATTTAATGAAGTGTGTAGGTTGTCCTCGATTATAGTCAACCATTTAGATTTACCTAGCTTCCTCTTTATGACAGTTTTTTGCGGTCACTACTAAAAAAGTCGGATCTCACTTGTTAAAAGACAATGTATCATATTTGCGTACATCATTTAATAATACTTTGTTGTTGCATCGATGCTTTAGAGCCATAGAGATGTTTGTCATAGTCGATGTAGAAGATAGGTGACAAGTGCGATGTAATCAATATAATTTAGAAAATAGGCCAAATCTTACGTTCAGACAAACCAAGAATTGAAGGCTATCTGATACGAAACAATTTGTTTATATTAACATAAATTAGCTTTTTAATCGTGTTAATATTTTTCAGAGAACTTTAAAAATGAAAAAAAAAATTACCAGCTTTTACACTCCTTTGTCTATTAGCCAGGCGCAGAGGAACAATAACAGGGACGCACCGAAGTCATCCTGTACTTGATCTTGTTTCCAAACTAGGACATTGAACGCCGTTCCTCTATCCACAGCTGCTTTCTTTTTCTCACAAACTGAACAGATTTGGTTTGCTTCTATACCCTTGTGCACATTCGGCTGCTCTGGCCGGTCTTGTCTTGGAGGTGGGGGGTACCTGATTGACAGTTTGTCTGGCTGCTGTTTCCGACAGAGAGTACAGCAGCTCTAACTCTTTGGTAGCACTTAGTATCATGCCGCACATAAAAAGGGCCCCTGCTGCTATCTCTGATGGGCTTTCACGAGGTCACAACTTTATAGGCAGGACCCGGCTAATGGACCTGTTGTGTGTGTATACACGGCGTCAAAACTGGCCCACATTGCTCAATACTCTCCCACCAACCTAAAATTAAACAAAACGTAATGAAATGAAATGAAAAACCCAACAAATACCACGATTAAACCGGACAACCACCCAAACAAAACTAATTCGACTCCTCCCTTGAGGTTCGCATTCACAAATATCCGTAGGCTAAAAAGTAATCTAGATGATGTAGCATTTTACCTTTTAGTAAACTCTACAGATGTCATAGCATTAACTGAAACAAATATACCATTCTCAATCCCCTCTAATTACTTTGACATGACAGGATCTCTATCTCTCTTTCTCTCTCTCTGTAAGTATTCGGTTGGATATATGCACGAGATTGGAGTTTATATTCAAAGCACCCTCCCCTTAACTAGAGAGCAACGTATGGAATCGAATGACTAGGCTTTTATGCTTTTTTATTAAATATTTTTCCTCACTGCACTAGTTACTTGTATTTTCGCTACCGCTCTCCCCCAAGTACAGACTGTACGCGAACCGATCATGTCTCTGATAGTATAGATATAGCACTCTCCTTTGATAGTAACGCCCAACTACATGTGTTTGGTAACTAAATTCAACTATAAAAGTTCGCTTGGTTAATTATAGCTTCTCTATAGATCATTCACTCACACAGACATTCATGTTCCCAACCCGCCTCCCAGATAATGACCACCAGAAAGCTTCACTTCTAGACCTATTCCTTTACCACAGTAACTCAGGTTTGTGTAACCAATGCCCACAGTCATCTCGGAAACACAGAACACTTAGTGGTATAAGTAGACATCGCAATCAAATACCAGCCCCAAGGTGAGGAGTCATTGCTAGAAACAACAATGTGCAAATGGACTGACTGGGAAGCCATCGGAGAATATACCAGAGATGCCCAGTGACCCATATCTTCTCACTCCCTGCTGAACAGTGTGCCAGTGAGACAACCGAATGGTGCCAAGCAGGCATTGAAGCACATGTCCCCGCACAGAAGTAATATAGCAAGCCCCACTCACCCCTATTCTTCACTACAAATTGTGCAACTGCCATGGCACAAAAACAACATGCACTTTGCCGGTTGGTACGTCATAAGTCAAATACAAATAGGCAAAAATTTATAGATGCTAGAAATCATTGTAAGATAGTAATAACCACAGCCAGAAAGAGACATGCTGAAATAATCACGGAACGCATAGAATCGCAGAAGATAGGATTTACTGATTTCTGTAATGTAGTGAATAAAGGGCAATCAGTAGTTCCTCCACTATTCAGCAGCCACGGCAACTGAAAAAAGCGGAACTGCCTACTCGGTAATTCGCCTACAACTCTACCTCAGAGCCAAGAAAGAACTTACTCCAAAATTTACCTATGCGGACGGGAGCCCAAATTGATGATCTGAAAATCACCACTTCTCATGTCTTTGACACCTCAAAGGCGTGTGGCCGGATCTCATCCCTGCTATACTAATTAAGAAATGCTCAGCTGAGCTAGCCCCATACTTTTCAAACTCTGCAACAAATTCCTTGTTGAATCCTGCTTCCCTAATAGCTGGAAGATGGTCTCTGTGGTACCAGTGTACAAGAATTTTGGCGAAAGGATCAACCCTCCCAATTATCGTCCTATCTGTCTTCTCCCCCACTTCGTTAAAATATTTGAGACGCTAATTAATCTAGCACTAGTTCATCACCTTGCAAAAGCGAATCTTCTTTCCAGCAAACAGTACGGATTTAAGCAATATCGTTCTACTGCAGGTATTTTAGCAATCATCTTTAAACGCATATACGATGCACTGGATAAGGCCGGTAAAGCCAGGGGTGTAGCCCTGGATATATCCAATGTTTTTGACAAAGTCTGGCATGAAAGGCTGCTAATAGAAATTAAATCATACGGTATAACTGGACGAATACTAAATATAATTAGATCCTTCTTAAAAATAGGACCATCCAGGTTGTGATTAATGGGCTTATACCCAAGCAGTATAACATTAATTCGAGAGTGACTCAGGTCTGATCCTTGGACCACTATTATTCCTGATGTTTATCAATGATCTCCCCGATAATATCGTTTCCAAGATGGGTATATTTGCTGATGATACAACGCTCTATAACCTGCAGAAGGGAAAACGGATGTACACAAATCCGAGACAATGGCTGAATCATTAGAAAATGACAGCCGGATCGCAGTGGAATGGGGACGTAAATTGAATGTAATGCTAGTAAGACTAACTGCTCTCCTTTAACAATTACAAGAAGCCTCTCCAACTACCGATATTCACGACTATTAACTCCCTACCCGGCAATTTAAACTCCCCGGTTTAAAATTAACAGGAAATATGAACTAGAACAAATACATCGAGGACATTACGAAGGCTGCTGCAAGGAAGGTGGGCTTCTTCTTTCGTGCTAGACAACTAATCACATTTGAGAGTATCCTGCACCTCTACAAAGCCACCATTCGCCAATAAATGGAGTATTGTTGCCACATCTGGGTTGGTACATCTAGCGGTAGTCTTGGATAGGATCCAAAAAGGGTTTGCAGTGTAATAGGTCCAATTTTTTCTACTAGGCTCCAACCTTTGTCCTATCGCCGCAATGTTGCATCCCTGTGACTTTTTTACAAATATTTTAATGGAACGTACTCTGTTAAACTCATTGCATTTGTGCCCCCTCGACGTACATATCCCCGACAAACCCACTTAACAAGAAAATCACACCTCCTCACTGTTGAGGTCTCTTAATGTTAGAAAGTTTTCTGCTCTAGCAGCTTATTACCTAGAACGACTAGACTTTCGAATTACGTTTCCGCTACCTACTTTCCAAACTGTACTTATATGCAGAAATTCAAATGCAACATACCCAACATCCTAACCTTTCTTAAGCATGGTCTCAATTAGTAGCGTCTTACATCCAAGATGCAATATGACCTGGTTGGCGGTGACGGTGTTAAAAAAATGCGTTTTGTAGCAGATTTCTCTGAAATCCTGTCCGCAAATTTTATCAATATAATCAATTATCAGAAATATAAAGTTATCTTTTGGATCTATCAAAGTTAGACCTTAATATTTACCTGTCATAATACCGATATTTGAGTCGAGTTAGCCTATGTTTTTGTTTTTGCTACTATGTTATTGGCAGGAATATATTTTATTTCGTTGTAATTTCTTTCTGAAAATTCTTATTCCGACTGAAAACACTCTTACTCATCAATAGTTTCTTACTATTTTCAGGTTATTTCCCTTGAATTCCGGAAGCAAACTATTCGTACTTTACTCATAATCGATTAATTTACTCAATCGATGTTTTATAAGAATTCATGTTTAACAACAATTTGGTTGTAAAATTAAAGCCACGAAATGATTTCCCATTCATTCATAAAAAAGTCATAATTTTAGTCCAAGACAACGTCAAGTAAGTACAGCTATAAGATTATAAGTGCATGGGTGCAACAAAAAATATGGAATTCTGTTAATTAATGGTTAATATGCTGATCTCTCAGCTTTGAGTTCGGTCCTCACTGGGATCTCCCAAACTAATGGTCTTCAGCTTAGACTTATCTAAGCTCAAGATGAAAACAACATATAATGCACACAGTAAGAAATTGAAAAGCTTTTATGTAAAGCGATTGTAAGTTTTTTAAAAACATTTTATAATGATATAGGTATAATTTTCCCATTTATAAAATGGAAAACATAAATCAACCAGGTATTTAATAATACACTGAACAACATCCTCAGAGGAGTCTACTTTGAAGAGGTCAAGCAGTCAAGGTTGATTTTCAGTTTGAGATAACAATATATACTACTTACTATTGTGAAAATATCTAGTGATCATTGTACAATGCAACTGATTTACTTACTTGTAATGTGAAAAAATAGATGTTTTTACAACATAACGGGAATAAATATTTGCGATGAAATCTTGTATATACAATGCAAATATGGAAATAAAAATGAATAACACACTTGAATCATATGTTAAAGAACTAATATTTAATATGAAATTGTTTTTAGATGAGGATTGATAAAGTATATTATTTGAACTATTCTCATTTTATATATAACTTACACAACGTTACGATCGATATAACCTCTGACATTCTTTATAAACATCTTGTCAAACTCGAAAATATTTATATAATATTCCATTGCTTCCGCATTTATGTTTTAATCGTCCGAAATAGGATAATGATCAAGTTCTTACAATTTCATTTTGTGATTGAAAAACTCCATGATTATTGCAAAATTATATCTCAGATTTTAAATGGTCACATACTCATATTTATGTGATGAAATTGTTCTTACGTTTACCAAAAATACGCCGTGGTATTTTACAGATGTCATTGTCTGACTATAGTTATGAAGTCGCTTGATATGTTTTAGCTATGTACAACAAGACATGTGTGTGTGTGTTATTTGTCCCATTCCTTTGCTGTAATGTCTTAATCTTTTTTAAATAACTAATAAATCACATTTGGTTTAAACGCTCATCGTTAATTTCCTGCCACATTCAATTTCCCTCTTGTGATATTTACTTTCGCTGATATTATTTCTTATTCATTCAAACTATTTCATTTTATGCCGACGAGATAATAAGCTAAATGCCCCTGAAAGCTTTCATTCTATAGTGTTTAAGAGTACTTATTCATTTTGTTACTCAGCACACACACACACACACACACACACACACACACACACACACACACACACACACATATATATAACTAAAAATATGAGAAATGAAAATTAGAAAACCTTTCGTAGAGATTTCGTCTGTATTTCAAAACTTCTCCAGTATTTCTTTGAATACAGACAAAACGTCCATGAATATATAAAAAGCTTTTGTATTTAAATTATTTAATTTGAATTCATTATTAAGATAAGCATCATTTATTAATTTATTTATTGCGGACTATTATCCTCATCAGTGAAACAACAACTAAGAAAGATGAGGACAATAATCCGAAATAAATGAACTTTTGTATTCTTATTTTCCGTCTCTATCACGTTAAAACATTAATTACATAATTATCATTCATATATATATATATATATATATATATATATATATATATAAATATATATATATATATATATATATATATATATATATATATATATATATGGCGTATATTACCGTAGAAAGTCTTATTCAAGGCATACTTTGATTTTTCTGCCTTTGCCTTCAGTTTATTGAGCATTATATATATATATATATATATATATATATATATATATATATATATATATATGTGTGTGTGTGTGTGTGTCTGTGTGTGTGTGTGTGTTTATGTCCAAGGTATAAGTACATTTGGTAACTTTAAACATATATATAAATACATTTGGAGATATATAAATAGATATATATATAAAATTAAACAATGTTTTTTCTTTATATTTTAAAAGATTAATGTTTCATTCTTACGCAATGATCAGTATAGGGATTGACAATTACTGCCGGTCGGTCATAAGATTTGGACTCAACCACAGAGTTATCTTTTTGCTCTATTAGCTAAGTCTTTACCTCAGGACCACCAAACACTTGTCGCGGGAATGAGAAGAATTAAGAACTATTAAACGTCGAATTCGGGCGAATACTTTAGAAAACCTAGGGTGTTCGAACGAACGGAAGTTGTGAACATTGGATTGGTTAAAGTTATAAAAAAAATTAACATATATTTATGTAAACATATATATATATATAATGTAATTTTTACTTTTTCACAATATACTTTTCAAAGAACAGCTTTTTTTACAATAGTTTTAAAGGTTTAAAGAAACTTCCCAGATTATATATATATATGTGTGTGTGTGTGGGGTATTTACATAAATATATATATATATATATATATATATATATGTATGCATTCATATATATGTACACATAATATTACTATTGGTACGTATATATACATTTATGTACATATATACAAATATGTACATATATGTATATATACACATAGTATCAGTTGAACAATAACGGTTGTATTCTGTAAGTAACTGTGTGTGTATATATATATATATACATATATGTATATATATATACATATATATATATACATATATATATTTATGTATACTCATCTATTTACAGAGTACAAACGTTATTATTTAACTGATACTGCCTAACTTATTATTATTGCCTTATATTAGTATGCCCATCTTTATACAGAGACCTCATCTTCATCGATGACTTATTTTCTCCCTCTTTCTCGTTTTATATTACAACATATGAAGTCAACCTTGTGTTATTCCAAAGATTTTACAGCTATCGATTTTTTCAGTGTGTCGTTACCTCGTCAGTCGCATATCGTGCTTTCATGCTTTATAGTTAAATACCAATATGTATCGACAACAATGTTTCATTTCAATGAAATGTATCGTTGATGGAAGCAAAAGTCTTAAATAAAAAATCAGATGAGTTTTAATGTATATCAGACTGAAATGGAAGTTTACTAATGATGTAATACATATAACAAAGGTGATTAATTACGCTGAAAACAAACATATTCTTCATTAACATACCAGCTCATCATGAAAACTTGCTGTCTGATTTCAAACGTGAGACATTTATGCCATCAGCGATAGATTCGGTTGAAAGCAAGCTCTGTTGCCGATACATGTTGGTATTTAACTATAACACATTGAAACACAATGTATGGCAAAATAATGTTTCTAAAGTAGATGACTTCTATGTGCTACTCCAGATCGGTTTAATGAAACATTGCAATTGACCAATCTCTCTATTGTGCTAGAAAATTACTCACACCTGAGAGTATCCTGTACCACTACAGAGCCACTATTCGCCGATGCATGCTCCCTTGATATACATATCCTCAACAAATCTGCTTAACAGCAAAATCACACCCATTCAGTGTTGAGATCCCTAGCTTCCAGAAAGCTTTATTTACTCTAATATTTTCTTCCTTAGAACAGTTACACTTTGAAATTTCCTTCCTGCTACCTGCTTCCTAAACTGTACTGATATCCAGAAGTTCAAATGTAACGTAAACCAACAACTAAATATTTCTAAGGCATGCTCCCTATTAGTAGCCTCTTACGTTCAAGTGGCAATATGCCTTGTTTGGCACGAAGGTGAGAAAAATGAAAGAAAAAAGAAAGCTAGATGGTACTGTGTCCAATTATTCGATATTGCCATTGATACTAAAATCCATTGCCGTGTTTCATTTACATACAATAATAAATATATACTAAATTATGTGCACATTTTGTGTACTTACTGCAGTTACACAGTATTTCCGACCCTCAGAAGTTTAGTTACTGATCTGTAATATTAGACGTTACTCGAAAAGTGAACCCTAAAAATTAACAGCATAGACACATAAAAGAAACAATAGAATAAAAAATCAAGTTCTGACCTCAAGAAATAACCATTAATTTCTAAGAGCTAACTAAGCTAAAAAGAAATAAAAACACATATACACGCGGGTGTTTCTGTATTTGTTTACAGATATAGTCAACAGTGCATAGTCACTGCGTCTATTTTGGTTGTCTCCTGCCTTTACTGCGTCTAATCTGATTACATAAAATCAGGCAATTTCCATACTGGTTAAGCTAAGATGAGAATCTGAACTTTTCAGCCATCAATTGGCGGTGAAACATTGGTGAATTTTGCGTGTAAACTTGTTTGTTCACTTGTTGCAACCAAAACCTCAACCACGAGAGACCAGTTTCATCCGTCAGAATATTACGATCGAGGCAAACGTGAACAAAACAATCCTTAAAAGAAGCGGCGTTATTGTGATTCGCAAAAGATTAGCAAAATTTTATTATTTTAAATACATGAAAATTAAAATTTTTCTTCTCTTTAATACCGAAGCATTCTATCAGCCAATAATTACAGTAAGTTAAGTACGAAGTTTGCACCATCTCGACTTGTTTCAGTAAATAAATAATCCCTCCCCAAAATAACTCAATACCATGAACTAACTATGGCGCGAGTATTTCAACTTTTGTTTACACAATACCGACAATGAGGCAGCAGAGAGTTCCCCTCGCTTTGGCAATCTAAATATCTATAAGTTCTTTGTATTTCGCGATATCCGTGGATATAAGCTCAGCCAAGCAAAAGAGATTGCATAACTATGGTTTGACTATACATCATTCACTGTTTCAAGAAAGACAAGGCATTTATGAAATAGAATAATATTTATCTTGTATGTCATTTAGTCATGTGATAAGTGATCAAGAACATAACAAGTTAAAAGGAAACGTCGTAACGTTGTTTTTGTACGGAGCAAGTAAACAAAATTTACAGAAGAAAAAGCAAAAAAAATATATTAAAAACAAAACAGAACTCGAACAAATATACTAAATAACAACAAAAAACAAAGAAAAAAAATTAATATTTCAAGCCCTGAATTATTAGCATCACTGACCTGAATTATTTTCATCGAAATGCTTTTGAGAAATTTGTCAAGAAGATTTTCTGTCTTTCTCCATTCATCTGTAACATATTTGAGGTCACATTAGTTTTTAAAAATAATTCCACTGTATTTCCTTATAAATTATGGTCAGCGATGGCAGCGACTGCCCTGATGCCTTATCTATTTTCTACTTTAACAAAGCAAATCATGCGATTTATTGCATTGGTTTCAAAGAAAACAAGCGAACACACCATGTTTTCATCGTTGAAACATTCCTACCATTTCCATCGTCTCTGTGTGCTGTACACGTGCGTAACATAGTAGCCATGTCTTATAACCGTTTTGATTGAGGTAATAAAATGGCAAATAATTAAAATGATACCGTGCAACATGAAAATAATTCAAACAAAATTTCGTGTGCGTTATGCATATTTCGCTCTGGAAAAGATAAACATTAAACATTTTTTATCACAATTCATTTTTATTTTTTAGCAGGTGTTTGCCTTTTTCCTGTCACACGGTTCTTGCCATAATGCTCAATGTCGCCCATAACATTTTCATTCCTCAAACGAATGGAATGATAATATACACACCCGGAAAACATAAAATACATTAAATGTATAATTATTAATGAAAAATACAAATTGTTGACAAATTTTATAAAGAAAATTAAAATAAACTTGTGTCGAAAGATATTATACTCTCGCCTTAAAAAACAATACTTTATAAAATGTAAACCAATCACAATTACAACAGATTGAACTTTTCGAAGTAATATTTATTCAGAAAACATATCTATACTATTAAGAATGTTTATTATGGTTATCGTTGCAATATATATATATATATATATATATATATATGCATATACATATATATATATATATATATATATATATATATATATATATATATATATATATATGTATATGCATATATTAGGAGGTGTCTTTTGTAAAAAATGGAGGGAAAGTGCTAAATACGTTAGTAAAGCTAAATGTGTTTTTATTATTTTAACCGCGGGATTTTTACTTAAATCATTATAAGTTGTTTCAATAGGCAGGACAATAAAATCGACAGACGATCTAAGCCAAAACCTATATATATATATATATATATATATATATATATATATATATATATATATATATATATATATATATTAATTTATTTATTTTAAAAACAGTAATCTACGTACATGCATGTTTCGGGCCCTACTACTCGTCAGCGTAGCTTGACTGTTATTAGGACTCGGAACCTGGACCTTACGTATTTCAGTCCAGCGTCTTATCCATTACGCTATGAAGCTATAGACGATTTGCTGTTTAGTTTTTATCGTTTATATATTTACGTATTTTTTTATTGTTGATTTTAAACGATATTGAGTTTAGCGCCTTCACCTTGAAGATCGGATTTTTTTTTGTTTAGATATTGCCCATTTGTTTGTTGGACGTACACAAATAATTGTCCGAAGCGTCGTGAAAACAACAAGTAGAAGATGAGGATAATAGTTGAAATAATTAAACAAAATAAATTATACAATTTACTCATCTTACAAAATAATTCCAAACTAATTCAATAATATATCAATCGGCATGGACCCGACAATCAGAAGAACAAATGGATTTATAAAACTTAAACATCCAAACTTGATTACCCTTTGGAGCCCGTGGTGCAGTGGATGGAGATTCGGAATATCTACTATTCCAGGTGAGCGTGGAACTAGAGATAGCGGTTTCGATCCCACACAAAGCCGGTCAGAGGATTAGTTGACCAAACTGTGATGAGATGACAACAGCTATTGAAGGCAGCAATTGCTGAGGGTAATGTAGTTGGATGATTCGACATTCCTATCCCGTCGTGGTTAACCTGATGAAGGCCAGAGGAATAATTGGCCGAAACGTCGTGAAAACAACAACGAGAAGATAAGGATAATAGTCCACAAATAATTAAATAAAAAATTATACAACTTACTCCTCTCTAAAATAATTCGAAACTAATTCAATAATAATTATATCCTTATATGACAAAACTGAGGTTACACAATTGTATGAACTATTTTTACCAATTAAATACAAACTTTTCAAAAATTAGTAAATACTTGTATATCTATCCGTATTAACGTGGCATTTTGAAAGAAAAAAATATTTATAGCTCTAGTATCGCACTATTGAGCTATCTAAATGAGAATTTTATATTATTCATTTATACGTAGTAATCACTGCCCCATATCGTTAAATTACATAGAACATATTAGGTATATATATATATATATATATATATATATGCTATATATATATATGCTATATATATATATATGCTATATATATGCTATATATATATGCTATATATATGCTGTATATATATGCTATATATATGCTATATATATGCTATATATATGCTATATATATATATATATATATATATATATATATATATATATAAAAGCTCGCTTTAAAAACCTCAGTGTATAATTTTTGAAAAAAATCATTTATGTTACGTTTGTAAAACCTACCATCAAGTACTTTATGTTATTCTAAAAAAAACCCTGCTATACATGCTAATATATATAATACATGACTTTTGTTTACTCGATATTAATACAATACAATTCTTGTGTTGATAAGATAGTGCCTAATAACAGTTAGAGGTATATTATAGTATAGGGTCCAAAATGGATGGTAACGTTCGATGCTGCCAATACTAAACTCGTTTTCTTTAATAATTACAAGAAACCTCTCAACCAACAATAGCTATGGTATTTCCATTACCTGAAAGTACTTTGTTCAAACTCCTCGGATTAACCTACACAGGGAATATGAGTTGGAGTAGGTACATCGAGAGCATTGCCATAGCTGCTGCGAAAAAGGTGGACTCTCTTTACCATGTTAGAAAGTTACTTACGCCTGAAAGTATCCTATACTATCTACAGGGCCACCATTCGCCTACATATAGAATATTGTTATCACATCTGGGATGATGCATCGGCTACTAGTCTCTCACTCCCATACAGCGTTCAAAAGGGAGTCGCCAACCTGATAATTCTTGAACTGTCATCTAAGCTTCAACCTCTGTCCCACCGACGAAATATTGCATTCCCCTGCCTGTTATACAAATAATTTAATGGTGGATGCTCTGAAGAACTACAATGCCTTGTACCTCCTCTGCGTAAATACGTCCGACACACGACAGGCAGCAAAATCCCACCTCTACACAGTAGAAATCTCTAGATGTAAGAAAGCCTCCTACTTTAATAGTTTCTCCCCTAGAACTGCCAGACTTTGAAACTTCCTGCCGGGTTCCTGCTTCCGCAACTGTATTGATAAGCAGAAGTTCAAGCGTAATGTGAACATACATCTTGCTTCTCAACTCCCTACATAGGATCCCTACAACTTATATCCCTGATAGTAGGCCCTATATCAAAGTGCCACTGTACTTTTTTGAGGTGAAAATGTAATAAAAATATATAATTTGTTAGATAC
Source organism: Euprymna scolopes (assembly GCF_053919585.1). Taxonomy (NCBI): domain Eukaryota; kingdom Metazoa; phylum Mollusca; class Cephalopoda; order Sepiida; family Sepiolidae; genus Euprymna; species Euprymna scolopes. Next base: position 2,741,228 of record NC_136495.1, read on the forward strand.
ATATATATATATAAGTCAAATCTTCGTATTGGACAACTTTGACTAAATTAAACATGCAAATGCTATCTATTAGTTCTTAATTTACTGCGCATTTCTTTTATAAAGTCACACCCAACCTTAGAAACAATAATACTTTTTATTTCTCTATCAAATCATGTTCAAGTCGAATAGAATGTGACTTATTTCTTTCAAATCAATTTGGAGTAAGTCAATGAAATAGACGTATCAATCCGCACCGATATATATATATATATATATATATATATATATATATATATATATATATATATATATATATATATATATAGTAATTTATAAAATATATATGGCGATTAAGCTACACTGAATGTTCCGCGTTTCATCCACTCTAGGATTCTTCAGGCTTATATATATATATATATATATATATATATATATATATATATATATATATATATATATATATATATATGTGTGTATTTGTGTGTGTTGTGTGTGTATGTGCGTGTGTGTGTAACATATAAAATCAACTTTTCTATGTTGGAATCAGAGATAGCAGATCTTGCAATTCCAAAGAACCCGATATCCTTCAGACAGAGATTTATTACAATCAGGAAGAGTTTAGATTTTTTTTCAGTTTCTTGATATATCTGATTTTCAGAAATGCATTAGACGTTTGGTTTTTATTGTTCGGTGGAATACTCCAAAGGTGGATGCTCCTTAACCCGCGGAGTTTCAAAGAATGCTATTTCTTCTCATCAGAGGGCATTTTTAGCGAAATATCTTTATATATTTGCTGGTAGCTGCATAGGTTGAAACGCAATTTTTTTTAAGTTTTGTGACTTCAAATCATAAAGTGTAAATATGTGAAACTTTTCAAGTCCATTCAGGGTTTAAAGCTACAAAAAACGTGTTTTAGAATGTTAGGCGTCGAAAAGGGTAAAGCTTTGCCTGTAAGTTAAGCAGCCTGTGTCCGTTTCAATGGTTGAAAAATGAAAAGTAAATCATCAGAGAGTTAGGATTCCAAGGAGTTGAAGCCAAAACCGCTTCCATTTGGCTAGGTGGATAGTTGAGACTGAATTAAACAAAGGAAAAGCAGAAAGGGGGAAATAAAAGTGAATGGAGGGAAGCGCAGGGTAAAATCTGGGTCACTTGTTGTCATGGCAATGCGAGACAGGCGTGTGGGAAAATGGGTTACTAGTCTTTATGGCAATGAGTGTCGGGTGAGTGGGGATAAAGTTGATGGGTAGATTTGAAATCTGGGGTCATTATGGAAAATGGTTGGTTGGGATCAAAATATAAGTAACTATATTTATATTTGATTTTGCTGTTTGCTTCTCTTTGATTAGTAAACTCCTCCTCATAAATCATCTGATATATATATATATATATATATATATATATATATATATATATATATATATAAATCAAAATAAAAAGTTGAGGAATGTAATTTACACAGACTTTATAAATACTCCACATACATGTAGAATACACCACAGGAGTACTTTACCTTAGAATTGTACATTGCAGTCCATCCTCAAAGCGCTTCCTTGTCTTTAAAATTTTGAAATTCGATTGAGTATTACTTTACCGGAAACTCATTCCATTGGAGTTTATTTTCGAACAGATTCCTATTGGTCTACTGTCGTCCCACCTAGATAGCGAATATTCAATGCTTTGGTGTGTATTTTTGAATCAACCTCTATTCGACTATTGTTACACCCGAGTTACTTTTCTAAGCACTTGGACTATATATATATATATATATATATATATATATATATATATATATATATATATATATATATATATATAGTTTTAATTATTAGTATTCTTTCACTTCTTAAATGTTATTTTGTCCTTTCCTTTCACCCATTTAATTATATATTTCTATATTTTATTTCATCTTTAATGTTTTCCTCTTTATTCATTGTTGTTTAACTTCTCTCTTACCAACACCCTTCGATTTTCAACCCCAGTTTTACGTTTCATTTCTATTCTAAATGTTCTCACACCGGTTTTATTTTTGTATTCTCATATAGATTTAAAATGGCTGTTTTTTCATCTTCCGATGTGAACCATTTAGCTTCAAAATCTAAAGAGATGTTTTTCCATTTTTTACCCATTTCGACCTTTTTGACTTGATGGTTTAATAAAGTTCTATGTAAAATTTTTTCTCTCTTTTTAAATTTATAAATCACTACTCTTAACCAGGTAGAGCTGCTACTATCTTTGTATATATGCTTTATAAAACAAAATATTTGTTATCAGCTCTTTTATTTATATCTGATTTATTATATATATATATATAACGTATATATATAACGTATATATATATTATGTATAATTATTATTATAATAACTATTACTATTTTGTAACTATTACTATAGTTACACAATAGTAATACAAAATATAGTATATTAATATTTTGAAAGTATTTCTTTTTTATAACTATTTTTTAATATTTAAATTATATTTTTTTTTGGGGGGGGGTCTGCATTAAAAAGTAATTAAAAATCATGAGTTTTGATTGTTTCCACTCTTTGGCTTTCGGAATGATAACTATATATATATATATACGAATATGGATATATACGTGTGTGTATGTAGGTATATATATAGACGTGTGTGTATGTATGTATATATATATACGAATATGAACATATATATATGTGTATGTATGTATATATATACGGATATGTACATATATGTGCGTGTGAAATTTTGGATTTTGTTTAAAATATTGTTTTTTTTAATAACTGCAGGTGGGATGCACTTATAATATATTCAAGGCAAATGTAATTAGTTCCGTAAATTATTTTATTGGTACAAATATGCAATGATTTGGCAGGTTAAATTTATTGTTCTATTGATATGAAAATCGCAGCCATTTTATGGGACGTTATGTCACGTGCACTTAAAGGGTTTATATATATATATATATATTTATTATATATATATATATGTGTGTGTGTGTGTGTCTGTGTCTGTGTATGTGTATGAATGTAATAAATGAATCCTATAGACATACAATAAGTATGTGTTTTCTTCTCGTAGAATATCACATTTCGATATGATGAGCCCCAACCTTCGACAATTATTGTAGAGGGCGAGCTAAAATTATTCTCAATCAGAATTGACGCACTGCTGCGGATATTGTATATGTATATATATATATATATATATATATATATATATATATATATATAAACATTACAATTGGAGTATGTATGTGAATGTGTGTGTGTGTGCGCTCTGCAGGATATAGATTTGGAAACGTGCTGATTTTTTTCAATATAATATAAAAATGAAATAATTTTGTGTTAAGAAAATCATTTCAGTAACTATAGTATATTTGAGTTCATTTTTTTTGTTTTTTACCAGAATTTTTTCTTACATTCATTCGCCTCATACATTGAAACATATTTGCACTCGTCTCTCCGCAATCTTCTTTCCCTTTCACTACTAATACCTCAGTAGCAGTGTTAAATTAACAAAATGTGCAATGTTAGAACATGTGCTAAAAATTAAATTAGCATGTATTACTCGGTTCCATTTACTACGTTGTCGCTGACAATAAAATGATTATCTCATGACAACTTTAATTTTATACGTTTTGGAAATTTATTGTTAAATTTCTTTTTTTCAGATTTGCAAAATCAAAGCAGCTAAGCATTGTGCAGTGTGAACACGTTATAATATGAATGATTGTTGTTCTCTAGAAAAAAAAGCCGAGACGTTGAACAATAGTGGACATGGGTTTCAGCATTTGTTACAAATACAAATTGAAAAATTGCACCAACTTGAAAATAAAGCATGTTAAAAAACAAAAAGTGAAAACTGTTAGTTAATATATTGAAATTGAGAGCAAAAAAAAAAAAAAAAAAGAAAAGAAAACGTAACAGAAAATAACCGACTGGTGCAAGTTTTTATTTCTAGAATTAGACCTAGAAAAAAAAAAACGGTCTATAGGATGTGAGTAACGTCAGAGAGAAAATATATGGAAGACTATTATGGGCAAAAACACTATAATAATTTTAAATTGTAAAGGTATATATTGTGGACAGACGTTTTTCAATTTAACTATTTTCTTAGTAAGAAGAACCTAAAGTCTGGAAAAAGTCAGAATAGATGTGAGTTCACATCAATGAAAGATGTTAGCTCGTCTTTTATGGGATTGGGGTGTCTTGTTGGAAAGAGCATGGAATATTTAGTTGCGGGTGTGGGAAACAGGAGGAAAAGATCATTTTGTCTTGCAAAAACTTGTTTCCACATAATTCTACCCTTCTACCTTGAGTAAATATTAGAAAAAAACAGTTTAAAGATTAAAAGCTCAACTTATTCAATTACTAATAAATGCATATGAAAGTTTGAAAAAACAAACACTGAATGAATGAGATCTTGAAGAATGTTCGGAAAAAAAGCAGTCATCTATATTTTTTCAAAAACATTTGGAAAGCATACCGAGAATTTGTAAAGTAGGGATTAAGGCAAATTGTGGTTTTATTGACGATAAAAATAAACTGTATGAAAATTATATTTCATCGTAAAGTGCTTATTATTTGTGAAAATAAAAGCAAATACATTATAGTTATTATATTATATATTTAGGATTGTAAAAATACAAACGTATCTCATTTTATGGTAGTGTTTAATGGAGTGCAGAGTTGTCCCAAATGTTTTTCCTGTAATATATATATATATACTTTGAAAAAAAGAGAAAAAACGGAATGAATTTATGAAATAATCAAGGTTTCGTCCCTATTGCAGAGGACATTTTCAGGATATTTCATAAATTCATTCGGTTTTTTCTTTTTTCAAAACAACTTAACGTCAACCATCGCTGGTATTTTTATTTTATTCTTATACAAATATATATATATATATATATATATATATATATATATATGCATATATATATGTATATATGTGCATATATATACACATATATAGAGGTATATATATACATATAAATATATGTACATATTTGAAGTACTTGAATTAAATACGTGTTTTAGTAGACCATTGCAAAAGGTTTCAATCATCTAGATGCTTGTCAAATGACAAAAAACACTATCTCAGCCGCGATCCTATGGTTCAGACATAGAACTAATAGTTTGTAATTATTGGTAATAGTCTTTTAAACACGCAATTTATTCATGTAAAGCTTGTCTACGAAAGTATCAAGTACTGTATATATATATATATATATATATATATATATGAAACCCCTAATTTGCGCTGTTTTTATAAAGCTGGCATATATATATATGTGTGTGTATATATATGTATATATATGCATGCATGAATTGTATGTGTAGTTGTTTTTGTATTAGTCATACTTTCTTTTCAATCATTCAAACCTACTGAAATATTTCTATATATTTGGTTAAAATGAATCGCTTGTGTACATCCTTTGTAATTTCGTACTTTCCTTGATTCACGCGCAAAGTTTATGCTAAAAGTATCCATGGAAATATAAACTGTGATAATAAAACGTTTATTAGTAATACAATTTTATATATATTTATGTATATATATATATATATATATATATATATATATATATATATATATATATATATATATATATATATATACGAAACAAATACTGCCAAGAATTGTATATATCAACTGAATTAAAGGAAAAAATTCTAAGATAGTCAACACTATAAATTTTGTAATATACTGTTTTGTCATTTGTTTATATATATATATATATATATATATATATATATATATATATATATATATATATATAAAGCTAAGATGCTACAAACTGTATTGAAATGTATTTTCCTATCGTGAATATCAGAAGCGTATTTTACTTTCTAATGATCGTGTACAACAACTACAAATGATTTTTAAAAGATTAGAAAAATACCACAATATATTTTTGAAGTGATCTCTCGCTAATTATGTGCAATTAATGATTTTTTTATGTCCTCTATAGCATGAAACATGTCAGAAGGCTTAAACGACCAATAATAGTATGAATTATCAATACTTATCTGTTTTAGTCACTATATATATATATATATATATATATATATATATATATATATATACACGTTGGACATAAGAAAAGAAAAAGCCTTTGTTCATTCAATTTTATAAATCTCTATTCCCTCACTACTTGAGTAAAGAGAATCACCGCTCTTCCCATTATCCATATTGTCTTCCCTGTTTTGTCCTGACGAACCAACGACTTAATGCTCTTATATGAAAAAGGACTCGCCATATTTTAATCTCATTAATTTATTGTAAAAGAAAATCCAGTAAAAACATGCTAAATAGCTTTTAACATTTTAATACATCTTTCATTATAAAGTAATACTATTTAATTAAGACACGCCGTGCGAGTTAAAACTACTAGCAAATATGGCGAATTTTTTCCTACACTGGAACAGAACGTAAGATCGTTGATCCTCCAGTAGGATAAAAAGGAAAAAAATGAATAAAGAGAGGCTTTAAATTCTTTTCAATCAAACTTGTTGTAATTATAGAATGCTGCCGATATATATATATATATATATATATATATATATATATATATATATATATGTATATATATATATATATATATATATATATGCATGTGTGTGCGCGCGTGTGTATGTGAGAGAAGATATATTCACAATGACTACTCAGCAATACACTTCGATAGTGTTGAATAATATATTTGTAGTCAAGCTAACTCCATATATATATATATATATATATATATATATATATATATATATATATATATATATATAATGCGAATATGTTTGTGACTATGTAGGTACATACGTTGTTTTTACACTTCGGTCCGTATCTATTAGGTTTGTAGTCACGTATGTGCGGAGGGTAAAACATGTTCCAGATAGAAAGGTTATGTTTTCCTTTTCTTTTGATCCACGGATATTGAAGCCTGATTTATATTCTTGTAACTAAAAATCGATATCCCAGCCTGACGTTTCATCAGGAGGGACCTCAGTGTCTTTTGTATATTGGTCAAAGTTGCTGTGATCACATTGGGATCGGATCTGGAAAAGATCAGAAGAAAGAAGAAATTAGTAAAAATCATAAAAATATGTACATATTTCACATTCGCAATATTATAAGGAAAAAAGGAAGAAAAAAACGCCCTTTCACATACGTTAACGTAAAAGTAGTTATATCCCGCCAAGAGGTTATAAATTTACACCAGGATTTTTACAGCTAAGAAACAATCCGATGTTATTTAATTTGTTTTCAGAAATCAATCATAGCATATGATGTTTTTCGCTGAAGTTACATAAAACCCATTTTAATCCTGGGACTTATGATGTAATTATATTATATGTATATAAGAATTAAATATTTATTATATATTTTGTTTATTTGTAACTCTAAATAATATTTTTTAATCATAGTCATTGCATTTAAGGTAATGCAATAACCATTATTAAAATATGTAATTTTCCTATTCATATTGGACATTGTATAAACATCATATATTTATTAATGTTCAATTCACAATTAAAAAAAAACACGTTCTTTTATTTTCTCATAAGAGAATGTGTTACAGATGTGTTTCCTCAGCAATCCTTAATAAACAGTAATATTTTTGAATGTGACAAACTCTTCAGACAATTCTATGGAGAAAAACCATTCACACACAATGTGAGATTATAACTAAAAACAATGGAAAGGTATACTTGGCAGCAACAGAATGACAATTCAAAGAGATTTCGTAATTAACCTAACATTCTTTTAAATTAAAAATCGATAATAAAACACACAAATAACAAGGAGAATGGCAATAATAACGAAAATATTAGTAATAACGGAATTAATAATTGAATCAGGAAATGTAAGAAGATAAAAATCACAGCATTAGGTGAATGGATTAGGAAACTTCGTAGAAATAAAACTGAATATAAATTAAAATAGTCCATACTAAGGAGGGGCTAGTAAGTATAAACCATTAGGTGAATGGATTAGGAAACTCCGTAGAAATAAAACTGAATATAAATTAAAATAGTCCATACTAAGGAGGGCTAGTAAGTATAAACCATTAGGTGAATGGATTAGGAAACTCCGTAGAAATAAAACTGCTTATAAATTAAAATAGTCCATACTAAGGAGGGCTAGTAAGTATAAACCATTAGGTGAATGGATTAGGAAACTCCGTAGAAATAAAACTGAATATAAATTAAAATAGTCCATACTAAGGAGGGCTAGTAAGTATAAACCATTAGGTGAATGGATTAGGAAACTCCGTAGAAATAAAACTGAATATAAATTAAAATAGTCCATACTAAGGAGGGCTAGTAAGTATAAACCATTAGGTGAATGGATTAGGAAACTCCGTAGAAATAAAACTGAATATAAATTAAAATAGTCCATACTAAGGAGGGCTAGTAAGTATAAACCATTAGGTGAATGGATTAGGAAACTCCGTAGAAATAAAACTGAATATAAATTAAAATAGTCCATACTAAGGAGGGCTAGTAAGTATAAACCATTAGGTGAATGGATTAGGAAACTCCGTAGAAATAAAACTGCTTATAAATTAAAATAGTCCATACTAAGGAGGGCTAGTAAGTATAAACCATTAGGTGAATGGATTAGGAAACTCCGTAGAAATAAAACTGAATATAAATTAAAATAGTCCATACTAAGGAGGGCTAGTAAGTATAAACCATTAGGTGAATGGATTAGGAAACTCCGTAGAAATAAAACTGAATATAAATTAAAATAGTCCATACTAAGGAGGGCTAGTAAGTATAAACCATTAGGTGAATGGATTAGGAAACTCCGTAGAAATAAAACTGAATATAAATTAAAATAGTCCATACTAAGGAGGGCTAGTAAGTATAAACCATTAGGTGAATGGATTAGGAAACTCCGTAGAAATAAAACTGAATATAAATTAAAATAGTCCATACTAAGGAGGGCTAGTAAGTATAAACCATTAGGTGAATGGATTAGGAAACTCCGTAGAAATAAAACTGAATATAAATTAAAATAGTCCATACTAAGGAGGGCTAGTAAATATAAACCATTAGGTGAATGGATTAGGAAACTCCGTAGAAATAAAACTGCTTATAAATTAAAATAGTCCATACTAAGGAGGGCTAGTAAGTATAAACCATTAGGTGAATGGATTAGGAAACTCCGTAGAAATAAAACAGAATATAAATTAAAATAGTCCATACTAAGGAGGGCTAGTAAGTATAAACCATTAGGTGAATGGATTAGGAAACTCCGTAGGAATAAAACTGAATATAAATTAAAATAGTCCATACTAAGGAGGGCTAGTAAGTATAAACCATTAGGTGAATGGATTAGGAAACTCCGTAGGAATAAAACTGAATATAAATTAACATAAGTATATTAAGTATAAACCAAATAAACCGAAAAGATGTAACCTCAGTATCCTTTAATCATATCACATATTAACATCTAATGAACTATTTATTAAATGAGCTCCTGGATGTAGTGCAATGATGACAAACTTCTAAGTAGAGGAATAAAGCACTGATAACAATATTCTTCTTTAATCTATATAGCTTATAAACACAACATAAATATGACAATTAAAAAAACTCGGAGGTAAGATAGATAACAAGGATAGACCATATAAAGAAAGAAATGCTTTAGCTAGATACTACAGAAATGTATCGTTAAAATTAAAAAGAATACACAAATATAGTAAAATAAAAACAATCCCAAATTAGCCTGCAAATATAAATAAGTAAAGGGATAAAACTAAGCCAAGGGTATATTAGGAAAAGTAAATTAGAGTGATCTCCCCTGGATCTCCTAGCGTATATATAACAAAACAGCATATTTTCTCGCAGACACATAAACAAATACATCCCAAGGATATTGTAGTTTTTAATACAGAGCAATTTAAATTGAATTACATTGGTTACATAACGAACACATCGGGAAACTAAAAATCCACCTTTCCTATTCCAGTTCTATAAGTCAACACCTAAAAGATCATGGCTACCCATACTCAGAATGTAAGAAAATTATGATTGAAAACATTAAAATCTTACATAATAATCCCAAGGTAAAACGACTCAAAATTCTAGAGGCTTTGTATACAAAAATGAAATGTTCAACAATAAATGATATTAACTATGAATCCAGTCGTAATATTTTAAAAGGCCCAGTTTAACTTAATTAACGATGAGTAGGTGAGAGTGAAGAATATGGAAAAAGATTGTAGATTTTATCATATTGCAATTTTAATAGACCTGATTTTATATCATACAAACAGCAAATTGGACACACCTTAAACACATGGCCACCTCTCCGTAAAACGTACTTTTTTTTAATAAATAATCTCACGTTTTAAAGTTTTGTCAGCAGACAAACTCCTGAAGACGACTGCGGTTTTAGTAAAAAAGCGCTAGCAGAAACAATGCAACAACATGCAACATATGGATTCTACATGCAAATATTCGATAATGCTACAACAAAATTAATATGTAAATTGTACATGTTTTTAAACCGTCATTGAACATAAAAAGTCGTTATTTTCGACAATATATATATATATATATATATATGTGTGTGTGTGTGTGTGTGTGTGTATACTTTTACAGCCCACAACACTGTACCGATCATAGTCATACCTGACATGATGATAGTCTCTGACCTAGGGATGGTGGGCACTATTTTTAATGATCTAGGTCAAAGGTAAAGGTTGAGACTTTGCTAATATACACATATGGGGAAAAAGAGATTGTTATTTTCAAGAGACGAATTGTTAATTCTCAGATTTAAGAACAGAACAAATCAATATTTCAGACGTAATGATTGATTTTAGATTACACCGAGTCCATACCTTTGGAATAATTGGTGGAATTAATCTTTGTTTCTTTAAGCCATCCCAATCGAAACCTTGAAACCATCTGAAAAAAAATACAACAGATTAATATTTCAATAAAAATACCCACTCAGGTATAAAACCAATTCCAAAACTTAATTCAAGAAGTTTTATTTACTTTTAGTATCGAGCTGATTATTATTCTGGAATTTGAGTCTAAAACAGTGTTTCTGTCGGTAATTTAATGGGTCAGTTCTTTCATCAGAATTCTTGCAAATTGTTAGCATAGAAGCAGGTTTCCAGCAGTCAGGTAAGCAAGATGTGTTAAGGCACATGTTGTGAAGTTTGCAGGGACTGGAGCAACCTCAACGGAGTATTTTTATAATAGCACAGCTGCGATGAGATCGGGATCACATGCTTTTGAGGTGTCTAGAGTTTTGATATTATCATGCATTTGAGAAGGAGTGATTTTCAGATCATCTAGCATCTGCTCGCAAAGATAAGGAAGGGAGTGGTTTGCTGGGATTAATGTAGAGTTTGAATCAGACCGACTGGCAAGCATGTGGACCTTCTCGATTGCAACTAACCTCATGACTGGGTGATAGTGGGAGGAGGGTTGTTGATTGCCATTATTTACCACAATTTTGTAGAACTTTCAGAAATCGTGGGTTCCTAATTCCTTCGATTCGTTTTCTGGTGGTTTCAGTATATACTCCCATAGCTAATTCTTTCTTGCAATTACTTCTAGCTTTTATAAACTTTTGTCTGTTTGTATTGAATTTATGTTGGTTAAATCTGCGGTCTGCATGCTGCTTTTGAGCAATAGCAACTGTACAAGTAGAAGTAAACCATTGTGGAGAGAGGGTTTGCTATAAAATTTCCGCTTCAATTGCTGTTTTGAACCATTCAGTGGTCTTATTTGCACACTGTTCAACGAGAAGAGCAAAATATTTCCCCATATTGCATCTCTGATAACTGATGGCTTCTCAGTCAACTTTCTTGTAATATCTTGTTGTTTTGACAAAATACTCGTCAGTTTTGGGTGGAGAATTTAGGAAGATTTCTACCATTATCACAGCGTGATCAGCATTCCCGAGTAGGCTATTGGTATTAGTTATATAATCATCAGGAACTGTAGTCAGAAATAGATCTAGAAGTGAGGCATGTTGATCTTGCTGATCTGAAAACGTGTTGGAAACATAACTGTCTGTGAGAGGGAATGAGGTATAGAGAAGCTACGTGTTATGCTACCAGTTACATCTGTGTAAGTAGAGAATCCAAGCCAATTACTGTGGTGGACATTGAAGCCACCAAGTACATGTACTTGTGCACTAGTATGGAGAAAGGTGGCTGTATGTATGCTGTCAGAGGCTTTGCTGATTAGGGTTCAGTCCTGGGTCGAGGGAGAGCTAATTCTATGTTGCATGTTAAGTCTGAAGCACATAAAGCCCTGATCGTCTGATTCTAGTTTTGTTTCTTTAGTCAAGGGGAGGGTGTTTCGAATATAGACTCCAAGCCCGTGCATATGCCGGTCTGAGTCATTACGGCAAAGTGGGAAATAAGCAGGCATGTTAAAGTGGTTAGAGGGATAGAGGAGTGTAGGTCAGTTTCAATTAGCGCTAAGATATCAGGGGTGTTTGCTAGGAGATCTGATTCAACATCATTTAAATTAGTTTGCAAACCATTAATTTGCTATAGGAAGGTCGTCGGCCAGGACTGAGGAGCCCCCCCCATTGTTTTATGCTAAGACGTATAAGGTCAGTAACACTGGTTTAGCTACAGAGTTTCCCTCCCCTTAGACGGATGACCTCAGAAGATCTACGGGTCCATCAGCACCGAGAGGGTTAGTTCCGTGCCTGGGTCCTGAACCAGATATTTCTGCGACCCCGCAAGGGATGTTAATGTTAATAGGTTAGTTATTAAAGGTTGCATATCTACTGAAAAAGTGCACTCCTCAAAATAAGTAAAACTAACATTACTATGCTTTCCATTTCATTGTTACTGGAATAGGGGATAAGTAAAAATTCATGCAGTGGAAGCAACTAAATTTGCAACTGTTTGGTTTGAGATGGAAGAGTTAATATTTGATTAAAATATTGTTCATGTATTAGTTTAAGAATAGGATTGCATGTAAAAGTATGATTAAATTGATATTAGGGATTAAAATAAAATTTGATGGCCGAACTCTGGATATTTAAGACGATAGGATGGATAATAAAATGTATCTACTCAATATAGGTTCAAATAGCGACATATGATTTGAAATGGCGTTTAATTAAGTATAAATAGAAGTATGGACACATTTACTGTAGATACGAACACATAGAATTGTAGATATTAAGTGTAGATCTTAATAGGATTCTGACGTTTTTTAAAATTCGAAATTGTGTTTTGCATAACAAGGAGTATCGGCTCAGTTTTTTTTTGTATTACTTTTTGTATTATAATACTTTCGCCCATCTAAGGGAAATCGATATAGAGATTGCTATTTAATGGAGATCACTTTAAATCTAAGTAGAAATTTATGGCTAATAATATCTATTTTATAGCTAATAATATCTATTTTATAGCTATTTATAGCTAATAATATCTATTTTATAGCTAAGCTGTAAGATAAAACTATACATTAATATATGCCTTAGGAAGTCAGAAGTTCATTATCCTGTTAACTAATTCTGTTAACTAATTCTGTTAGCTAATTCTGTAGAAATGTTAAAGCTTTGTCGTCTTATACACGTTATGAATTCGGTCAACTAGTCCATAGAAATATACATTCATAACGATCTCAGTTCACTGCTTATGAGATTTTTCTAATTTAAATTTTTCAAGTATTTTTGATACATTTTAGGTGAGTATTAACAACCTTGTCTTCTTTGTAATTCATTCTTTTGTTCTTGCTACTATAGATAGCCGTCAACCATGCGTTACTTGTCTATTTTAACGTTGAATAGGCAGGTATTTTTTATCAACTTTTCAAGGCACTTCTAAAATTTATGAATGAAAGTGCTAAGAGGTGCCTTTTATACGTTTCCAAACTTTTTTTTACACACGTTTAAAACTGTCGTATACCCTTGAAAATGAGATGATCGATCATTTTTTATATTTTCAAGTTCAAATGAACAGCTACAGCAGGTATTGCAATACACCCTACTAAAGTCTGATTGTCACTTCCAATGCAATCTGGGACGTGGTAGCACGTTAGAAGAATGATAGACAATAAAATTATGTTTTAAACTTGAAAAAATGCCACATAAACATATGGAATGCTTCAGACTTCTTTTTGGATCATCTGGCATGAATCGGGTATCAGTTTTTGAGTGACATAAGAGACTCAAGGAAGGCAGGGAGTCTGTGGGAAGAGTAAGGGAGTCAGAACACCAGAGTTGATTGGCCAAATAAAGAATTTCATGGATACGGACCAACGTGTATCTATAGAGACAAAAAGTGCACAGTTTGACGTCAGTGTGAGAACTGTTCACTGAAGATTCGAAAGACTTGCGCAAAATTTGTTGCAAGGATGATTCATCCTTGTCACAGACTCTTTGACAAAGTACTTGATCCTCCTTATAGCGCATACCTTGGTCCCTAGGACTTTTGATTGTTCACCTATGTTTTTGCTTACATTTTATTTCATATAAGTTTATTTATTGGTTAATTAATTAATTATTATAATTTTCATCGTCATTTTTGTAATTGTTGTTGTTAATATTATTTATTTTTAATGTGTTCTTATCCTAAGATAAAATATTTGTGTGTACATACGTTTGCTATCACCCCTGCTCAGGTACACGCTATCATAAAAACACTTACACTTCAAAAACATGTGCACCCGATCTCATCCCAGCTGTGCTATTAAAAAAATGCTAAGCCGAAGTAGCTCCAGCTCTCTCCAAATTCTACAACAAATGCCTTAATGAAGCATGCTTTCCGAGCTGTTGGAAAACTGCTTCTGTGGTACCAGTATTCAAGAATTCTGGCGAAAGAACTGACCCATCTCATTATCGCCTACTTAGCCTCCTCCCACTTTTCGCCCAAATATTTGAGACCATAATTAACCATGCTCTTATCCGGCATCTTACAGATGCTAAACTTCTGACTGACAAACAATATGGATTTAGACAAGCCCGTTCCACAGCATACATCCTCACTGTAATCTCTGAACGTATATACCATTCACTGGACAAAGCGGGGGAGGGCAGAGCGGTAGCTCTAGATATATCTAAGGCTTTTGACAGGGTATGGCATGAGGGTCTCCTCAGGAAAATTAAATCATACGGTATCACTGGTAGAATACTTAGCATAATTAAATCCTTCTTAGATAAGAGAAAAATCCAGGTTGTCCTCGACGATCGTAGAGTGTGATATAAATGCGGGAGTGCCTCAGGGGTCTATCCTTGGGCTTCTATTGTTCCTAATATTTATTAATAACCTCCCTGACAAAACTGCCTCTGAGATGGGTATATATGCTGATGACACCACACTCTATAACAGGCATGACAGGAAAACAAATGAACACATAACTAAAGAAATGGCAAAAACACTAGGGGATGACCTCCGATCTGTAGTAGAATGGGGACATAAATGGATGGTCACATTCAATGCCGCCAAGACTAAACTGGTTTCCTTCAATAATTACAAGAAACCTTCTCTGCCACCAATAGCAATGACCAGTGACTCCCTGTCTGAGAGTACATCTTTCAAACTGCTTGGCCTAACGTTCACAGGAAACATGAGTTGGAACAATTATATTGAAAACATTGCCGGGGCCGCAACGAAAAAGGTAGGCTCTCTCTACCGGGCTAGAAGACTACTGACACCTGAAAGTATCCTGTACCTCTATAAGGCCACCATTCGCCCATGTATGGAGTATTGTTGTCACATTTGGGCTGGTGCATCTGCTACTAGTCTCTCGCTCCTAGACAAGGTTCAAAAGAGAGTCGCCAATCTGATAGGCCCTGAACTGGCATCTAAGCTTCAGCCTCTGTCCCATCGACGAAACGTTACATCCCTCTGCCTGTTCTACACGTATTTTAATGGTGAATGCTCATGACGAACTGCAGACATACACACCCTCGACAAACCCGACAGGCAGCTAAATCCCACCCCCACACAGTAGAGATCCCTAGATGTAAAAGATCTTTCTACTCCAGTAGTTTCTTCCCCAGAACCGCTAGACTCTAGAATTCCATTCCAGTTCCCTGCTTCCCTAACTGTTCTAACATGCAGAAGTTCAAGTGTAACGTCAACCGACATCTTGCTGCCCAAATCCCAACAAAGTGACCCAGCAGTTGCTGCCCCTGATAGTAGCCCCCTACACCAAAGTGGCAATGTGCCTTTTTTGGGGTGAAAATGTAATTAAAAAAAATATAATTTCTACAATTTAATAAGTTTTGGGATTCTTTAAAATTTAGAATAGCTTATTTCTTATTCAAACATAGCGAACACAGGTCGTGCCAGTTCTACTGCTGATTTGCGATGATATTTTCCACTCGACTATCGAGGAGCTTCCTTATTTATTTATTTTTTTTTGAGCTCCGAGTAGTGTATTGTTAATGCTGTTTTTACTCGGCGTGTTTTGTTTTTGAAGGCATTTCTGTGGTTTTAATATGTTTTTGAAATCGAATGAGGCCATTATTGCGCAATATTTTTGTTATTTGTTTTTTCTTTGGTAAACATTGCAGCCTGGTAAACAAAGTTTTTAATAGATATTTATTTCGTTGCAGATAGAGTGATTCAGTTCTACAGTTAAAATTTTTCCACATTTTGTTAGTATTTTTATTTCTATTGGGATTCGGGTCATTACTATTTATAATAAAATATTTGGGGGCTTTTTTGCGTTATTTTTGTTGTTGTTATGGAACTTTTTATATTGATTTTGTTATTATCTTTCCTTAATTCTATTTAATATTTTATTAATATATGTTTTTATGGTCATCTCTAACTTTTCACAACAGCTTTAAGAGAGTTTTAGATTATTTTTATTACAAACTAGCGAAAGCGCTCGGTCGTATAATTCGCTTAAGTATATGTTAATTTTTTCATATTTCGGATTCATTATGACAGAACCAATCCTTTATTAAATATTATGTATAAATATGCATACATCTGGTTTTTAAAGTTAAAAAAAAAATTAGTTGGATGCTATCAGCTAGAACCAACCAAAAACATTTAGCACTTAAGCGGCCTTCCATCGAGTGATATTTACAATAAAATCACCTCAAGCTATGAACGATAGAATCTTCATGCAAGCTTCAATTTTATGTCCGGGTTATTTTTTAAATAATTTTTTACATTTCCTATATTTTTTCACTCGTTGTTTTTAAAGGACATGCACATCTCTGCAATTTATTACTATAATAAAGTATGGTTTCATTTAATGTCATAAGTAGCAAATTCTAGCATTATACTTTATAGAATAATACTTTCCTGATTTCTCCCTTTCCTCTGACGAGAAGGATAGCTAGAATAACATTCTTTGAAACTCCACGGAATAAGGACTTTTTAAAATTGTTTTTTGGCGTATTCAGTCGAACAATACATTTAATTGTAAATTTCAACTTACAGTTTTAATTTTTTCTCTCTGTCTCTCTTATATATATATATATATATATATATATATATATATATATATATATATATATATATATATATGCATTAATTGAAGTTCAACCCGATGCATTACTGATGTAAGACATTAGAGAACCCATTCAACCGGTGTCACCAGCTTTGGATATCGCATAGTCATACGATATTTAACAAGAAAACCTATTGTCGGTTATGGCTCGCTAAAAACCTCCTGCAGCTATCAACGACTCAGTATATGATGACGTCGGTGTGTGTATAATGTTTTTGGTTAGTGAATCCTATGCCGAGGTGATCGCGTTCACCACGACTTGAATGTCTTTATTGATCGACAAATCCTAGTGAAAGCAGAAAAACGAGACGCACACAGGGTGTGATTATCAGTTACGCACATTCGGGTTCTGCTTTGTCGATATTGGCATGAGCGCTTTTAGGCACGGATCCAGTTTAGCAAACTACACATTTTTTAAAACAAGCTAAGAAGGCTGTTACTTAGAGTAGCTTATGTTGTCGTATCGAATTTTGACACCAGTATAATGCCTTTGAATATCTTCGTCTACAACAAAGTAAAAATATATACAAATATGAATTATCAAATAAAGTTCAAAACTATATATTTTTTTCTACAGGATGCTACTTATTTGAAAACATCTTTTTTTCGTTGCTAATATAAACGTTTATAAGTTTTAAAACCTTATAGTGAGTACGAAATAAAGCTGAAAACGGGTGATAAATGTATTTAAACCTTTCAAACATCTGATAGGTTTTGAAATTTTAATTGTAATAGGAATAGTAATTGTCTAGTTACAATTAGGCAATATATATATATATATATATATATATATATATATATTTGTAGTCATCGACATACAGTCCTGTTTCATTGTATCACAACTCATCAGTGCCGCTAGACTAGCACCTCTCCCAAGCTAAGGAGTGAACTTAGAACCGTCGTGTTGACAGTCGACAGTGTATATATATATATATATATATATATATATATATATATATATATATATATATATATATATATATATAAATATATATAATTATTTCCACAGCCCAAAGAACGCCGCAGCTCACAACAGCCATGCCAGCCAACAAACCGGAAGTCTAATACTCATGTGGGCTCATCAGTCAGAGATATCTGCACCCGGAATTTGAAACTCGAGCCTCCAGCATGCGTGGAAAGCACTCTACCAACTGAGTCTGGCTGACTGATATATATATATATATATATATATATATATATATATATATATATATATATATATATATATATATATATATATATATATATATATATATATAAGGTCAAAATGTCTCCGTGTGTGTCTGCCTGTGTGTGTACATTTCTCTACTAAATAACTCTGTGAATTTTCGGTCTGCAGACTCGAAATTTGATGTACGGGGTATTGAGAAATTTTGCTGTTAAGAGGTCAACGATTTTACCTGTGAAAACTCTACCAAACTCCTCTGCCAATTTGGGTCTAGCCACTTTAAATTTTAGATATAGGTTAATTGGACAAGGATCTTACTTGATAATTTGATTTGATCCAAAAACAATAAATGCTAACGGGTAAAAAATTGCGGTCAAAAATGAAAAAAATTGACCTCTGCGGTCTCTACGAAATTACTCAGCCAATTCTGTGTCTAAACATTTGATATTTTACATAAAGTGAATTCAGACAGTGGACAAGCTGTTTAATTGTTTTTTTTGGCCGAAACGTTTGCTGCCAAGTGGTCAAAGTTCAAAAGATTCAGACTATTAAGCCAATTTATGTTCTTAACATTTTAAATTTTTCATAAAGGCTATTCAGACATGCAGCAGGATTTTTATTCAGTTTTTTGAGCGAAAATTTTGCTGCCAAGAGGTCAAAGTTGAAAGAGTTGACCTTTACAAGTTCGACCAAATTTCTCCGCCAATTTTTGTTCTAAACACTTGAAATTATAGATATAGGTTACTTGGACATCAATCAAACCTTTTAATTTAATTTGAGCTTAAAACAATAGATGTTAAGGGGTAAAAATTGGGGTCAAAGTTAAAAAAAATTGACTTCTGCAGTCTCTATCAACATTTCTGTAAGGTAGTCAAGGAAGCCTATTATATAGAAAGGTATTACGGTACATATGCAGACTTTTTAATATATGCATATGCACATAAAGTTATGAACAGTACACAGATCCCAAGCAAAGCCGGGCTGAACTGCTAGTACATATATATATATATATATATATATATATATATATATATATATATATATATGTATATACGGCATAATCACGTTGACACACCGGTTCTCGTCAGATCACCGAATTTAAGCAACGTTGAGCCTGGCTAATACCAGATGGGTGACCATTTGGGAATTCTAGGCGCTGTATGTGCTCTCCGCTTATCTCGGCATTGTTTCCAGTCGTCTTGTACCTCAAGTTGCCACTGGTATGCAACAATGTTGACTCAGGAGAGGCGTGGTTAGAGGTTGCGCAAGTCTGGCCACACAAATTTCACGCGCAGGCACCCTTACAGTGGGTATCCATAGTCTGTCAAGACTGAAGGAAGCCTTCATATACATACATATATATATATATATATATATATATATATATATATATATATATATATATTTATATATATATACTAGCAGTTCAATCGAGTCGTAGAAATTTCCAAGCTGGTATCTGGAGGCGCATTAATTCACTGGGAGAGATGCACCTCTAGTCTTTGTTAAGGCATGCATCTAGGAGAAGGAAACTGTGATGTACTGTCTACTTTGTCCGGTGGCAGACATCTGCACCAACGTCGAAATCGACGGGAGGGTCAATCATATATATATATATATATATATATATATATATATATATATATATATATATATATATATATATATATATACTAGCATTTAAAAAATGTATCCATTTTAAATGTGGAAATTGATGAATCGCACAGGTAAGAAATTCATTTTTATAGTATGAAAAGGTTAGTACTTGCAATTAAGAATAGAAAACTGGATCAAATGTTTGAAACATGCCTTCTTCATAAGATTAAGGGTGGTGGTGTTTGATCAACACTGCTGGGGAGCCATGATGTAATATACTGTTTTGTTTTTAAATCCCCGAAACAGTGTTTCATGGTAAACAACTGATGATCCCTTGAAAAATAAATTATTGGTATTATAGTAAATTCGAGAGCGAATTGATACAGTGATTACAGGTGATTAAATGACTTACTGACTAGATGGTTTTCTAACGAATGATAAAAAATATTCTTTTGTATAGTTTTAAAGGTTAAAAACTTCCGAGACTATATATATATATATATATATATATATATATATATATATATATATATATATATATATAGAGAGAGAGAGAGAGAGAGAGAGAGATATGTGTGTGTGTGTATACACATTTTGTGTATTGAAAATGTATTCAAATTAAAAAAAAAACTTTATGAAACTGTAAAGGAAAAAACACCAGGTCATGCGATGTGTTTTTAAAAATAACGAATCAAGAAAATTGAGATTCTTAGTTAGATTGCTAAGAGAAAGAGAAATATTAAAAAGAGAGATAAGTAACGAAGAGAGAAAGAAAGAATATAAAAAAACGAAAGTAGAGGGGATAAAGAGAGATAGACATAGTTTAGGATGAGACGAAAAAGAAAAATATTTTAGAACAGATAAAAATAGGTCAGTAAGTGTCACTTTGACCCAGTCATGAATATAATTCAGGTTGAAACATTTTAAATTTGAAAAAACGTAAAGTGGGATATGAGAATAGTGATGGTTTAACTAATTAATGGTGGTTTAACTTATTAATTATAACTTTATGCATACATATATATGCTTATATAAATGTATAAATGCATATACAAACATATATAAAAATATAGAATAAAAAATGAACTGATGTGAAATAATATTGAAAATGTGAAACTAAAGGTAAATACATACACAAACAAAAAGCACAGGACACACACATTTACAAAGACATAGATGTATATACAGATACACATATACATATATGAAGATGCTTACATATACATATTTTTTTTTACTTGAGGTCACAACTTATCAAGGCCCGAAGGCCATTCAGGGATAAGAGTTATTGCGTGTACAGTAATCAATGAGATAGTATTGTAGTAATCATTAGTATTGGGGGTTTTGATAGAGTGTCTTACTTAAGGGAGCGGTTTGTCAGGAGTTTGTTTATGTTGGACTTGAAGACGTCCAAGTTGTAGTCAGGTGGGAAACCGGCAAGCGGCAGAGAGTTCCACTGGCGTGCAGTTCTAAGAAAGAAGCTTTGCTCATGGAATCTACGTTTGGATTTAGGCACAGATAAAGAGTGGGGGAAATTTATTGACAGTAGTTTCAGCCAGACGGGTGTTTCTTGTGAAAGATTGGCCAGGGGGGCGGGCGAGGTATTCGAGCTCAGACGAGCACCTGCCATGAAAATAACGATAAAACAAAGACAGGCTCGCAACGTCTCTTCTGTGGGAGAGAGGTTGCACGGAAGAGAAAAGGGCATTCCCCACTAAAACAGGAAGTCTATTTTGTACTCTGTCAAGGCAGGATAGGCTGTTTTTAGCAGCTCCTACCCAGATGTGGCAGCAGTACTCCATCCTTGGACGTACTTGGCTTTTATACAGATAGAGAATTGCATCAGTAATGCGATATCTTCTGGAGCGGTAGAAGGATCCCACCATTTTCCCAGCGTCCATGGCAACAGATTTGATGTACGTGTCCCATTTCAGATCAGGAGTAAAGTTCAAACCCAGAAACTTGTCAAAACATGGAGCCTCCCCAAGACGAGAGCCATCTATTTCAATTGATGCCAAATGGGGATCAGAGCGTTGATGATGTAAAGATAGAAGCTTGGTTTTGGATGAGTTAAAAGTGACCAGCCACTTCTTCCCCCATTGTACCACGTGCTCAACATCAGAGGAGAGAGAATTAAAGAGAACTTTGTCATTTACAGCCTTTGATGTGTTTCCATAGATGGTCGTGTCATCAGCATAGATGTCAACGAATGATTTAAGTATGTGTTTTGGGAGATCATTGATGTAGATCAGGAAGAGAATTGTGCCCAGGATGGACCCCTGGGGGACTCCAGCATTAATACTGTGGGCCTCTGATTTCTGCCCATCAATCACTACTCTTATGAACCTATCAGAGAGAAATGATTTAATGATTGAGAAAACATTTCCAGTAATACCTTCGCTGGAAATCTTGTGAAATAGGCTCTTATGCCATACCTTATCGAAGGCCTTCGATATGTCAAGAGCAATTGCCCTGGAAAGGAAACCTTTGCCAAGAGATTCACTAATCCTATGTGATATAACCGTTAGCACATCTGCTGTAGATCTTGCAGAGCGGAAACCATATTGCATAAAACCATATACATAAAACCATATACATAAAATCACATATATAAAAACAAACACACTTATCCGTGGATATAATGACAGGGGTAGTGTACACCAACTCATTTATTTTCACAAAATGAAATAGGAAAATGCTTATATATTGAGTAAATTTATAGCCGTAGGTTTAAGTAATTTCGAATTGGTTGAATTTGAACTTTTTCTTATGTTTACATTGGGCAATACGTTCGCTCTTAGAATTAATTTAGCTGATACTTTGAGAGGTAAGAAATTATACATATAGTTTCCGATATGAAAATGTGCCAAGACTTACAACCTGCGGTGTAAGACTGACTTATAGAATCAATCTTCTATTGAATATTATGTATTACGAGGAATAATTTGCCCGGTGATCTAATCCGTAAAAACAATAAAAAGATAAAACATAATAATAATGATAATGCTGTTCATCACATTCAGTCTGTGTTTGTCAGCTGATATTTGGGTTTGATGATGAATGTCATGGACAATGCTCTTCTGATTAATGTTTCGTTTTAAAATATACCATAGAAATGATTTGATATAAAATATAACGAAGAAATGATTTGTTGTGATTCTAAATAGTGCCAGTCTTTTATCTTTTTAATTGAACCCATTAGTAGAGAAATAAAAGAGAAGGCTTGAACAGGGGATCATTCGATCCGTAGTCGAATGCTTAACATTACGCAATGTCTACAGATGACAATAATCTAGTTTTTTTTATAAGAAGAAATCATTTGATGAGATTTTATTATCTCCCTTTGCCGGTATAAGTAAAATATGCTTCTGTTAAAATTCTTTTCTTTTTAAGAACGAAAGACTAATTTTAGGATCGGGTATTTTTCGATTTTCGATACTTATTGAATGAATTTCTGTAGAAAAAATATCTCAGAACACTGCCAGAGATATAAATTACCTTTGTGTAAAATTTGCAAAACTTTGTCTCAGCTGTTTCGGAATCTATGAGGAAAGAACTCAAACACACACACACACACGCACACAAAGTGACTTTTTCCCAATCGGCGGCAATGGCGAGACCCTGCACTGATAATCCCCTGAAACTACTGTCAATGAAACACTAGTGCCTGTAGGTATTTAAAATTATCATATTAATAACTAGCAGTACCCGCTAATCGGCGTTGCCCGGTGGAAGCGCCTTCCCTCGAAAATCATTAAAGTACGGTTGCTGTTCTTGTTGGTTCTGCTGCCCAAGCCCAAGCTCTTCATGCTACGAACGACTTTCGGAATATACATCCACAACTCCCATGGTAAGAACGGTTATCGGAATGTGAAGAACGGGGAGAGAGATGGTGTAGCAAGGGTAATGAGCAACTCCCAGCCGTAAAAATAATTAAAAAAAAATAGAAGCGAAGGAAAAAGAAAAATATCAGCCGCAGTAGGCAGCCCGGGTGGAGAGAGGTGGAAGAAAAAAAAAACCAAACGACTAAAAATAGTTTGTTACAAATTTTTTTACCAAGCAGAAATTAATACAAGAACGAAAACATGTACACCTATCCTCAGGAAATAAAACGAAACTTCTTTCGTGTATTTATCATTTATTATAATTTTTATTACTGCAGTACTTGGTTTCAATTATTTCACTTATCAGCGTTAAAAAAGATGAAAAAAAAAACAAACTCCAAAAACAAATAAGAACCCCCCCCCAAACAAATGAAGGTTTATCATTTCATTTCGATACTAAAAACAAATAAAAAGGAGAAAAACCTCCAATAATACTGTTTGAAGTCGATAATAAAAATAACTGAGAAAGGTGGAGAAAAAACACGAAATGTTATACGTATTTATCGCAAGGTCTTACCCTGTTTAAATGTTAAAAAATAATAAAACAAAGGAAAAACAATCCGTTACGTGGGCACAAAGTTAAACCCCTGATTACGACGCGGCCCCGATAGCCACTGCCCCAAGGCTACGGCCACGACTACGGCCTTGAATTGACGTCGTGTTTTTTATTCACCCCCCCCCCCAAAAAAAACAAAAAAAAAAACGGGACTCGGTAATGTAATGAGGTTAATCCGTGACGATGACTTCATCTCTCTCTCTCACTGTTTCTCTCTTTCTCTCAGTGTCTGTCCCTCCCTCTAACGTTACGATGATCTTGTCTCTCCTTTTCTCTCTCTATCTGTCTGTCTCTCTTTCTGTTCCCATCTGTCTCTGTCTCACTCTTTCCTTTTCTCTCTCTCTCCCTCTCTCTGGTTTCGGTACAGTGTTCAAATGTAAAAAACCCAGATATAACTCTGCTTTGTTTCTGTCTCTGTATCTATCTCACTCTCTCACTCTCTCACCCTCTAAACACATTTAGGAAGGAGAGAGAGCGAGAGAGAGAGAGAGAGAGAGAAGCAAATACGTCTGTGCGGATCAGTAATCGCTTTATTTAATGTAAAACTCCGTCCGCCTGTATCATTAGACGCGATATTGAATAACGGCTTTCGCATTCGTTTACGTTTATGGAATTGTAATCTGGAATAAGGAATCGGTCTGATCTTCACCAATGCGAATAGCAGGAATATTACAAGGGAAATATTTTTTATTTTTATGATTCAGTTTCGAAGAGTGTAACCACAATATCCATACCATGTATATAAATCCCTGCGGTATTTATGGGAATCCGTAGGATGAATTCAGTAATAGGGGAAAATCGGCATTATTTACTCTAAAATTAATGCGATAGTGCTGGTGTAGCTCATTGGATAAAATCTAGGATTTTATTTGAACATCTCTAAGTATCAGAAAAATCTGTATAAAGTTACGTAAGATAATGGCTAATAGGCTAGTCATAGGAAATTTGTATGTGGTGTACACACACACACACACACACACACACACACACACACACACACACATATATATATATATTTGAATAAGGTGGTAGTTACCAACAATGTGTATTTTTTAACATTATTTTATTATTCCGTGTCTTGGTTTTTCATTGAGAATTCTGCTTGGATCATTGTAATAATGTTTTTAAATCATTGAAATCGTTTTTACGCGTTTCAGACGTTCTGTGAAGCGTCCTCGTCAGAAATTATTTTCAAATGTGTTGGAGATGTAAAAATGGCATTTTCGTAGTTCATTTGAAGTGTTTCCAAGGGGTTGAGGCGTGTAAATGTCTATTATTCATGGGCATTAGTCAGATTGAGATATGCTTATTTTGGAAAAAAATAATCATTTTGGAGTAAGCTTACTCCAAAATGCTTATTTTTTTCCAAAATCGACCTACAAAGTGTCCGAATAAGAATCTTAACCAGACAACCCTGTTCCCTGCATGTCTTTATTGGTATATATATATATATATATATATATATATATATATATATATATATATGTATTTGAGGGTGTGTATATGTAATATATATATATATTTGAGTTAACGAATACATTTATATCTAAAACTCACTGTTAAAATTTCCAATTGAATTATGTTCCTTTCGCCTGGGCCGAGTAAAAAAAATAGGCTTGTAGAGACCTGTCCCCTAGACACAGAATAATTTCTACTTGAGTATCTATTAACCTAATTAAAGTATATTGATTTATTTGATTTACAATAAATATTTA
Organism: Euprymna scolopes; assembly: GCF_053919585.1. Taxonomy (NCBI): domain Eukaryota; kingdom Metazoa; phylum Mollusca; class Cephalopoda; order Sepiida; family Sepiolidae; genus Euprymna; species Euprymna scolopes. Next base: position 2,767,574 of record NC_136495.1, read on the forward strand.
AAATGAATATTTTGTATCTCAATACAATCGGAAAAGACAACGGAAACTATATGTACACGAATAATCCTGTCGACATAAGAATCTTAAAGAATGCAGATATAAATACGGAACGATATAAACATGGACTTACTTGTTTTTCTTGATGTCTGATAATCCATTTTTACCGTATCCCAACCGCTCAGATGGATTCTCGCGACACAATTTCTTGATGAGCAAAATAGAATTTCGACTAAAACGTTTAGGAAACTCGATGACATCAATTCCTTTTAAGATAACGTTGTATGTTTTCATCGGATCATGGCCCGAAAATGGAGGCCTGCAGAAATAAAAATAAAAATAAAAATAATATATATATATGTATATATATATATATATATATATATATATATATATATATATATATATGTGTGTGTGTGTGTGTGTGTATGTGTGTAATTTTGTTTATTTATGAGAATATTATTAGCATATGCAACCATTTGAGATTAGTAGCTTGATAACACTGGATTTCGAGAAAATCGCGAATGAAACATGTATGCCCACAAGTAGCCAATAATCCTGAATAAATAAAGAAAATTATACGATAATACGATTTACGATTCTGCATGTTTTTATAAACACTGGAATTCCATGGGATTAACATTTAACAAACCGCAGCAATATAATTATGTGTGTGCGTGTATATATATATATATATATATATATATATATATATATATATATATATATATTCTTATATGTGGTGTGTATACGTATGCTTATATTTGAGTTAACAAACATAATTATATCTAAAGCACAAGGGAACTAATAACAAACTATACAAAAGGAATATAAGTAGGTAGAAAAATCAAAAGAAATCGAAATGTCTTTAAAAAAAGACGAACTTGTATGAGACGAATAAATATTACAATAGAAAAGTGAATGATCACAAAATAATTATAAAAAAATGTACACAAAATAATTATAATAAAATGTACACAGACTTACTATAATAATATAATGTACAAACATTCTGATTAGCAAACCATTTTACAAAGTTTAACTCAATAAAGAAATGACCGACGTTACAATGCAAACTGAAACTCTTGTATTAACTAAAAAATTGATGGGTCAACAAATTCACTTAAAACTGAATTTCAGATCAATCTAGTTACACTATGATATAATACATGGACAAAGTCGACATTTTCCTAGCAGGTGATGATCTATGCTGAAAATCATATTCAACAAACACGCTCTTGCCTCCTCTTGACATAAATAACCTTTACTTAATTTACTTATCCGACAAGTAGCAAAATACCAGCTCTAGACTCTAGAGATGTCTAGATATCGGAAAATTTTTTACTCAAATTTCTTCCTTTGAACTGCAAGACTCAGAAATTCTCTCCAGGGTCCCTGCCTCCCCGACTGTACTGACATGCAGAAGTTCATGTGCAATATGAACGAAACTTTTGCTGCTCAACTCCCTACATAGTATTTCAGTAAATTCTTTTACAAACAGTATCACTTTACTTCCACGAAATACGCATTTCGGGAGTGAAAAAGCAATAAAATCTTTGAAAAAATTTTTTTACCCGATTAAATTCTTTCTTAATATAATGAAACAGATGCGGATAGAACTACCGAGTAGATTTTCTTTTGAAACTTACGTACGTAATACTAAAAGGTTGTTGAGGTCATGAATAGTAAGCGATATTATAACCGAGACACTTGTGAATAATTTACATCATTTTTTTCTGTTTAATTTCTTATTTTCGTTTCTTAGATATGGCCATTTTGTTTAGCTCTTAGTCATAATTTCTCTGATGAGTCTTACTCCTGTTGCTTCTTCAGGTTTTCTTCCATCTGTTGACTTGAGAATTTTACTTGCTCTCTGACATCATGATACATTAAATAAGAAAAGTCAACATTCGCAAGATGCCGACATTTTTAGGTATATATTTGTTTAGTGTCATTTAAAGGAAGCTCTCATTTGTGATTATATTAATATATTTAATGCATCTAAAACGAAGCTTCTATCTTTCCATCATAAACGCTCTATCTAGCATCAATTGAAATGAATGGCTCTCGTCTTGGGGAGGCTCTATATTTTAACAAACTTCTTGGTCTGACCTTTACTCTTGACCTGAAATGAGAACACATACATCAAATCCGTGGCCAAGGTTGCTGGAAAAAATGGTTGGATCATTCTACCGCTCCAGTAGATATCTCACTGCTGATGCATTCTCTACCTGTATAAGAGCCAAGTACGTCCTAGGATAGAGTGCTGTTGCCACATCTGGGCAGGAGCTGATAGAAGCACCTTACCCTGCCTTGACAGAGTTCAAAATAGATTTCGTTGCCTAGTTTCTTTTCCCTGCATACTTTTTTCTTCAGGAGAAACATTGTCTATGCTCCATCGTTATTTTCATGGCTAGAGCTCGTCTGAGCTCCTATAGTCTCCCATTGCTAAACAGTCAAGAAAAAAAATCATCTAGCTAAAACCACTATGCAATTGTCTACATGTATAAGAGCCAGGTACGTCGTAGGATGGAGTATCTGTGCAGAAACTGCTCGAAGTACCTCATCCTGCTTTGGCAGAGTTAAACATCAACTTCATAGCCTAGTAGGAGATGCACTTTACTCTTCCTTGCAACTTCTTTCCCACAGAAGAGACATTGCTAGCCTGTCTTCACTCTATCGTTATTTTCATGACATGTATGGAGTATTGCTGTCATATTTGGGCTGGTGCATCTGCTGCTAGTCTCTCGCTCCTTGACAAGGTTCAAAAGAGAGCCGCAAATCTGATAGGCCCTGAACTGGCATCTAAGCTTCAGCCTCTGTCCCATCGACGAAACTTTGCATCGCTCTGCCTGTTCTACAAGTATTTTAATGGTGAACGCTCTGACGAACTGCAAGCACTTGTGCCCCCATGACGTGAACACCCTCGACAAACCCGACAGGCTGCTAAATCCCACCCCACACTGTAGATATCCCTAGATGTAAAAGATCTTTCTACTCCAGTAGTTTCTTCCCCAGAACCGCTAGACTTTGGAATTCCATTCCAGGTCCCTGCTTCCCCAACTGTACTGACGTGCAGATTGTTGTTTCCCCTGATAGTAGCCCCCTACACCAAAGTTGCAATCGGCCTTGTTTGGGGTGAAAATGTAATAAAAAAAGTGCTCGTCTGAGCTTTAATCTATGATCCACTCTTGCCAAACTTTCACGAAAAAAACTCGTCTTACTGAAACACTATCAATAATCTCCCCTACTCTATATCTGTGCCTAAACATAAACGTTGATTCCATGAACAAAGATGCACGTCTCTGGAATTCTCTTCCGTTTTCCTGATTTTCAGCTAGTTGCAATATGGTCGTCTTCAAGTTCAAAGTAAACAAGTTCTTGATGAGCTATCCTCTTAAGTGATCCGTTTCCAAATTTCAACGACTAGCGGTTACTACGTTATTGTCATATTGACTATCGTACCCTCATTAATACTTATCCTCGACTGGCCTCCTGGCTTTTATAAGTGATGAAACCTCGTAAAAATATTTTATGCAGTTGACAGTATATCATTTTCGTGCAAATCACTCGGCTCTTTCTAGCCCATTATGTTCACTTTATGGAATTGATGTCACTTAAGTATTTAATTTTCATTTTAAGAGAAAAGAAATAAGAAGAAACACAGCATCCTCGAAAATATTTATTAATGAGAAACGAATTACCTTCCTTTATGGTCGCTCTTATCAGTTGCAAATCATTAAAACGATTTCTTCAAAAATTAAAAGAAAACATGGCTGTTTATTTACGGTTCGAAATTGGCTATTTCATTTTATAATAAAAAAGTATAATTTAGAGAACCTGTAATTCTTTTATTTATTATAGTTTCTTTTTAAAATTCTTAAAAATGTGAAAGTTAATTGACATCTGTTCTTTTATAATTTATGTAAGAATTATTCAGAAAAAAACAAAAGAAAACAATGTGTTGTGTGTTGAATTTCTATTACAAAAATCCTAATTATTTAAATCAATTATTTTTAGCTTTAAAAGATTAAAAACGAATTTTCTAAAATTGTTTAAAATTCGTCATTATTTATTTTATTTTATTTATTATTCATTTTAATAATATGCTTAAAAAAATTAAATTACCGTGGAATGTTCACGGGTTCTGCGATTTCTTTTTAAAACCATTCTTTCGGAAGCTGGCACAATTCTTTATTTCTCTACTTACGGCTCACCATGGTGAACCTTTACGAAAGTAATGTAGCTGAGTAGTTTAGTTTATTTGTGAAGCGATTTAATTTTAAGAAGCATATTTATTATTACTTACGTTCCGTTCAATAATTCGAACATTAATATTCCTAAGCCCCAGTAATCAACAGCGTGATCGTGTCCTTTATTTAAGATAATCTCTGGCGCTACATATTCTGGCGTTCCACAGAATGTCCAGGTTTTTCGCCCTGGAGCGACATGCTTTGCAAATCCAAAATCAACCTGAAATAGACGAATAAGTATTGTAATTCAAAGTAAACAGTTATTTTTTCAACTTAAAAGTCACTAATATTAGAATATAGCAAAAGGAAGAAAAATCATCTCACAATTATTTACAAAAAACAAATTAGATTTTATAAAAAAAAGGTTATGAATGAGGACAGCGTAAAAGAATTAAACTGTTAAATTATTGTTTTAAATTGATATAGATTTGTAGAGAGGAAAGCAATTATCCAAAATCGATCGACAAAATTAATTCACACCAAAACAAGTAAAATTTCAATGACGACAAATGAAATTTCGAATAATAACCTAATATAAAGAATAGAGGATGGAACGATAAAATTGACGCCATAAAAAGACGACATAATTCCATTTCCGTTTGATGAAAACTAGTTTTCATTTTTTGTTGCAGGCCATCTATAAGTTGGCCAATTGCATACAAATCCCAAGAGCGATAGGAGCCTTCTATCATGTCTGAAATTGACACAATGTTCAACGAGCAAGATCGGAGATGCGCCGCTGTACAACTCATACTCTCTATCGATCCAAGTTATGACAACAGGGTAATTGCCAGCATCCTCAAAATGCCAATCCGAACATTTCAACGCTTGACGGCACAGAAGTTTCCGGCGACGGTTATCGTCTTTGGTGTGGTTTCAAGTCAGGGCCACATCATGTCACCTTACATAATCGAATTCGGCTTGAAAATCAACAGCAAAGTGTAGTTAGATGTGCTTAAGAGTGTGGTGATTCCCTGGTTCAATGATGTGACCGCTGGCAGACTCTGGATGTGACAGCAGAACTCGATGCCGGCCCACAAGTGCAAAGAAACTCAGGCTTTGCTTCAGAAGGAGTGTTACAAATTTGTATTCTTCTCTAACTGGCCTCTCCTCCCTATCCTGAGCCCTCTAGAATACTTCGTTTGATCATACGCTAAGAAAATCACCAACATAATCTCCCACAACAACAAAGCCAGCCTGATCGCCGAAAGCCGCCGGGTATTCGCCTAGCTCCCGCCGGCGCTTGTGGGAAAAGACATGCTCCCATTTCAACATCTTGAAATTTTGAATATAGACCTTTGTCATTAATTTGTTATATGCTCTGTAATTAAATCGAGGTTCATAAATTTAAGAATTGGTATTAATAAAAGGTGAAATATAATTGAAAGAACAAAGTTCTAAACACACACACACGCACACACACATACACACACACACGCATATAAATATATGCCAACAAATATATGCAATAAAAATCCAAGCAGGCAAGGACGGCCGGATTTTCCACAGACTTTTATAATCTATTTCTATATATCTATAAAAGTGAAATTGTCTGTGTGTGTACATTTCCCTATCAAACTACTCTGCAAATTTTCAGTCTAAAGACTCGCATATATGGATTAATTATACATAATAAATTAATAAAATATAGTAAGGTACATCAAATTTAATACACTTTAATTATAGGGAAATTTAAATTTTAATGACTTTACTTTAAAATCTCAATATAGCGCAATAAAAGGTAAAATAAAAGGTAAAATAAAAGGAAATAGTAACTTCTCTTGTAATTTTCGGCTTTTGTATTCATGAGCAAATGCATTTTATTTTCATTAATGGATTAATGCATAAGTGCTATTTCTTCTGACGAGTTATGGGCAGAATAGATTAATTGCTTGATATAATAATTCAATGAATGATTATGCGCTACGGAACAGTCGCTGTCAAGAATTGTAAATGTCAACGTAATTAAAGGAATAACTTGTAAAATGGTCAACATCATGAAATTTGGAATATAGATTATTATTTGTTTGTTATATGCTTTGTATTTACAAATAGCTTGATAAATTAAGGATTACTATATAAAAAAGGTATTTTTTTGAAAAAAATCATATTTCGACATATATATATATATATATATATATATATATTCAAGCACGTCTGATTTAACACGACAGAGTTATTCTTTTTTTTTTTTTTCGATTTTTCTGGATATCTTTTCAATTCGCCAAGCGTTTTTTTTTATTTCCGCTGGCGAAAACGACAACACTCGTTCCTGATGACAAACGGACGCACTGATATAAAGCGCTTGAGAAGAATATGGCTGAAAAACAATATTTGGGCGCCATTCTATACATAGCCAGTTGAAATAAAAAAGACTGCTCGGCGAATGGAAAATATATCCAGAAAAATCAGAAAAAAAGAATAACTCTGTCGTGTTCAATCAGATGTACTTGAATAATGACTTACTGCCAAAATATAAAAATCTATCCATTTATCTATCTATCTATCTATCTATCTATCTATATAACTATTTCTCTCTCTCTCTCTCTCTCTCTCTCTCTCTCTCTATATATATATATATATATATATATATATATATATAGCGCCAAAACGTTATCGAAATTTTAAAGTGGACCATTTATTTAATCCAGAGAAGTAGATTGTGTCTATTATGTCAGCCACCATAAGGATATAAGGATATAGTGTTTAATTATCATGTTTATTTTTAGCTAATATTGCTTGTAGCAAGGCTTGCATCTTTAATCCACAGAAGACGCTGCGCACTTGTCTCCACACAAGCACAAGTTCGACACTATGTCAGTTTTTGACGTAAAGAACATAAAGGTCCCGAAAAGAGCATTCCAGATTGGGAATGAAATAAAATTGTTTTAATCTAGGAAGATTACTTCTTCTTATGACAGAAGAAATACTGCGTTTGATTTTAGATCGAACGGCAAGATTTTCATTTTTCATCAACGCTTTTATTCTTTTTGGTATAAAACTATTAAACAAATTTTAATGGAACTCCCTACTTGATAAGTTGTCAGAGTCCCTGTTTGAATTGGTCGCCATGTAACATCAAAGACTATCTTCTTAAGTAGCAGTAACACAAGTGAAACAAAGCACAATACAAGAAACCAAGGGAGACCAATAGTTGTGATCCCGTAAAGATCCGGAAGAAAGACACTACTCGGTTGACGTTAAATTTGAACTCAACCTCAGATCAAAAGTCTCAAGCACAACTCCAACTGTTCTCTTCTCTCTGCACTTTCCATACTGACGCCCAAAGTATAGAAGACGGCTCTTTTATAGAGAGACCCAACCACATCTCATTTGCATACCCCCTCCCCCTCTCGTCACATCATGTGATCATCAGTCCATAAATACCAGGTGGCGGCCATTTCTCTTTTCTCTTTTTTTTCTTTCCTAACACGAGCCGCACGATGCATGAGGTAAGGTTCTTTACTTTTAACCACATCGATAATAAGTGAAAACAAAATATATTGAACGGAAAAGCAAATACACAAACAAAGAGTGTGATTATACGTCAGTCCGACTGCCACGTGTGTATGATACGTGCATAACTCGCGTGCTAAGATCGCTCTGTTTTTATAGTATATGTAAGAGTTCATTATTTCCGTAGAGTGGACACACAACATTATCCTATCGTAATATAATTTCTTTAATTTTCAGTATATTACCTTTTACTATTGCGAAAAACAGTAAAGGCTAGCGTTTTAACCCAATTAAGTTAAAAATTATTTTAAACAAACTTAAGACATGATGATTCTCTTTTGAATGATTCAGATAAAAAACGGTGGCGATTCTAGTTATTTGTCAGGAGCTGGGTAACTAATGTTAGACTTTTTGTTTGTGGAATTGTCCTGACTCCTGTCTCCACAAATCTGTAGCAAATAACTTTAACACTGTTCATACATGGGTGGTAAAATATTTGAACAATGAATGCATTTATTGGAACCAACCAGTCATTGGTCAATGAATTCTCTTTGAAAGTCACTGTAATATTATTACTTATTTAGTAGTTATTACTTATTGTTCGCATCGATTGGTGCAATTGCTATCCTGAATCCATTGCTTGCACACTTATATAATGATCCGATTCTTTCTGTCGGTACTTACCAATTTAATGTATCCTTGTTTGTCTAATAATAAATTCTCTGGCTTCAAATCTCTGTAAATTATGTGTTTACCGTGTAAATATTCAAGGGCTTCAAGGACGCAAGCAATATAAAATCGGCTCATCCCTTCATCGAATTGACCCCTGAAAAGGTAAAATAAAAATTATTAATGTATTTGCTATATATATATATATATATATATATATATATATATATATATATATATATATATATTAATTGTAAAAGTTGTAAAATTAGATTTTTTCGAGGCCAAATGCTTCTCATCGGTGAAGGGGAAAGCAGATTCATATTTCTAAAATAGCTGGAATAAAGACATTAGCTTAGAAATGAGATAAATACAGACTATATGTATAGAGAAGTATGACTGATATTTAAAATTTACGTAAAAGAAATCTAGGATAAATAGAGGGGTATATATGTATAAAGGAGAATAGGAAAATGCATCGGTGGACAGAAGTAGAGAAATGCAAGAATACACATAATTACACGTGAACAATATGAGCACGGTATAAAGATGTTTTTTTTCCTTTTCCTTGTTGGTCATAAAATAAATTATTTAATTTTGAATTTTCATCTCTAATTCCGTATATTAATTGCTCAACGTAACTATCTTGTTAGGTTCATTTGCTTAAAGATTATTTGCATCATTATGAATTTTATTTATTACTATATATATATATATATATATATATATATATATATATATATATATATATATAATCAAATTGTGGAAGTAACCCTTCCTTTATATATCTTTCTTTGTATTGAACAGATTCAGAATTATCGGCAGCATCCCATGCACTTTAACGTGTACAGTTTATTTGTACAGGTGTAACTTGTCAAACTCGGACATGTGCACGAGAGATTGAATTAAACTCTATATTTAATTCACGGGGCCATCAAGGACCACTATCATAATGTGTAGAGTACTTGATAAAATTCAGTTGTAAACTACACTCTTAGAGGTTGAAAGTCCAATCATTTTTGCGGAGGACACCCAAAATACAATTGTTAATTACTTAGGCCTTCATTTCAGTCATGACTGTTTGAACGAGAGCATGCTACCTCCATTAATTTAATAAAGAGGTCCGTTCGTAATGCCGTGCAGATTCCCGAGTTCGAAAGACACACCTGAATAAGGTCAAAGTTTACAAAACTGAAAAAAGCAATCAAGATAATAATATATCGATGAATCCACATAATACGAATAATTAATAATCCTCTTTTGTCATCAAAATTTATAATTTACTTCTGATGTTTCACCCTGAATGTTGTCTTGTAGTATATTCATCTCTTATACTTAAATAGGAGATGGATATCCTTTTTTGATAGCCGAATCTCCAAAGACATCATGTATGGCGAGCTCTTAGCCGGCAGTAGACCAATCGGTAGACGACTCCTCAGATTTAAGCATGTGTGCAAAAGGAACTTAAAATCCGGTAACATTAACCTTGTTGACCTTGAATCATCTGCTGCAGACCGTAAATCCTGGTGTGTCAAAGTCAAGAAATGTGTCCGGCTGAGCGAGGATAGAAGAGACGAATAGTGAGAGGAGAAGAGAGACAGGCGCAAAAGGGCAGCATCAGCATCAGCATCAGCATCAGCATCGACAGAGCATGACAGAGGGTATCCTTGCGAGAAGTGCAACAGAATCTGTCGCTTCCGCATCGGTCTGCTCAGTCACAGCTACAATTGCCACCACTCATGGCAACCTTCAGGTGCGATTCTTCATCGTCTATCAAGAGGGAAGGACGCCAAGAACGAGTATATTCATCTCTTGTACTAAAATAGGGTCACGTATGTATATGTAATACTTCAATAGTATTCGCGAGATAATTATTTTCGAACAATTTCACCGTACACAATTTTATTCACAACCTTGGGTTAACCTGTCCCATATGCTTTCACGAACTCTTAAAAACATTTCCGCAAGAAAGGTTAACCACTTAATTGATTATTAAGAATGAAATGATTCTTGCTGCTCGATCACATCCACCGTATTATTGACAGATCATTTAAAAAATATTTCACAAATTACTAAATACTCCCCAATTAATAAAACAAGAATTATTCAACGTATTCTTTCATAATGGTTCTTATATTAAAAACGTTTTCATTAATGAAACTTTAAACCTTCTTCAAGTGCAGTTTTTTGAACTTTGAAATCTTGTTAATGAACAATCAATTTTAAGTGACAGTCTTATGGAGATTGAAGGTTTAATTCTTAATATAGACGATAATAACTATGAACAACTGAACACATTTGCATGTTTTGTTTTGACTAAAAAGAACAATTTAGTTGGGTATAGTAAACGAGGGATACTTAATTCAGATCCCCAAGAATTACGTCAAAAGGAAGTCGGTCACAAGCCTGGTTACGGAGGTTCGAGGTTTACGTCAAAGGAAGTCAAAATGTGGGACAAAGAGTTCCCGGAAATTGGGGCAGTGAGATTAACCCACATTTTCAAGACTATGGATGTTGGAATGTTGACGTCATCTGGGTCAATAAAAGAGATGGCAGACAACAGAGAGTAAGAGATAGAGATAGAGATAAATAGATAGATTGAGAAATAGAGAGAGAGATAGAGAGAGAGAGAGAGAGAGAGAGAGAGCGATCATGACGGCGAGACGCGACACACCTTATATCCACGCATCAACCCTACCCGTTATGTGGTCATTAATGTCAAAACTCATTCGGAAACTGAAAAGATTATTTTGAATAAACAAAATATTTTTATAACCAGCTGTGCATGTTCTATTATCACAACAATTGTATAAATCGAGTCAACGACTAAGGTTGGTTTTTAGAAATTATATAAACTGAAAAACACATTTGACAATCGACTGCAGCGCATATATAACATTATAGCTTTTAATTACGTATATGTTACTGAGATTGACATGAAGTTTAAAAACTGCACATTAAGAAGGCGAAGGTTATAATCGGTCGAAACATTGGGAAAAGACCAATATGAGTTCATTAAGGTCAAATAATGTAAAGTATTAGTTTGCGTCACGAAATAAATTCGAATCGAATAAAATATTTGTTTCTGTAAATTAACGAAATTCAGATTTTCGCAATGATAATGCGTATTTTAAAAATAGAACATAAAAAACCAAACTCGCTATTGTTAATTCCAAGAATCAATGCACCCTTTCATACCTCGCGAGTTCTTCAGATCATTATCCAATTGTCTGCATATAATCATTATCGATTGAGTGCTTTCAATATCATTAGCGAAATAGAAAAAAATGAATGTTATTTCGCAATTGAGTAGCTACCCAATCAAGCAAATATTTAAAAGTTATAAAAAAAAATCAATATATAAGAGGAAATTAGCATCTAACCACTTTGAATTGGAATGTTAAATTCGATTAATAAAGTAAGGGATATGGTTGATTAAAAATAATATCCTATGACACTATAATATAGATTTAGTCTCTGTAACTAAAATTCATTGTTATATATATATATATATATATATATATATATATATATGCATATATATATACATAAAGCAATATATATATATATATATATATATATATATATATATATACATAAAGCAATGCTGTCTGTATGCGTGTATATATGTCGCGGGATCACAGTTAAATACTTGATATTGGGACTAAAATAAAAACAGATTTGGACTTAGTATCTTCAATCCAAATCCAATGTCATTACCCACGACGAACTAATTTACATAGCTTAAAATACAATACATTGTCGCTAGATCTATGGTCTTGTGTTGAAAGCGCTCGTCATCAGTCTCAATATTTTATTCATTCGTTGGTTCGAATCTCACACAGAAGAAATTTTCTTTGTTATAGCTTCCCAGTTATTTCCGAGCCGGTACGGACCCTCATCATAAATCTGAGTAATATTTTTTAATAAAAATATAGATTAAAAATATTTAATAGATGTTCGCAACTGCTAATCTTGGCCATAAATTTCAATAAGACTTAAGAAACACAATATAAACGTAATCTAGTTTATATATATTTCAAGGAATATTTTTTAACACAAGTCAATTTGCAATATACACGCTATAAAATCACGTATTGATTTCGTTAATCGATTTTACGTCATGTCAACAGTTTTAAGTTTATTTCACGCCCATGCACCGTATTGTCAGAATGAGTATTTGACCGATGATTGGTGTGAAAATGTAGATTCATCTATTAGGCAACTTTATTCGTGTATGAATGAAGGTCATCCATCTGATAGTTGCTACATGGCTTATCTGATTACATGGAACGTGACAAAGTTCATTCAATCATACCGCTTTGTTCTGTCAGAAAAGACAACATAATCCATAGCTTTCATTACGACACCTGTATTTGAAATATTTGGTCATACAACAGTTTCATACATTTCTACAAAACGCTTTGTAATAGCTTTAACGCTATACTCGTTTGGTAGCAAAGAGTAGACAAGACTGGTCTATATTGTATGATTCTTCTCTTAAGATTCGCAAATGCCATGTGGTTGTTCAATCTTGACATATCAGCTTTTAATTGGTCTCTTCCTGTGCTCTGGCGGTTGCATGTCCTCCGCTAGACTTATTGTGTTGCAGAGCCATTAGCGAGAGCTTCAGAAGAGGAGATTCCTATATCAATAGGGCGAGGTAGTTCTTTAACACTTCCATCCACAGCTGCAGTCAAATCTTTTCCTAAGATGTTCTTAGGGGGTTGGATATGGCTGGGGAAACTTATCCATGACTTCAATCGTTGCGTTTACGCAACAGATAGCGTTCATCAATTGGAGTATTTGTGTTCTCCGCTTAAATGCGCCTTCCGTCTCACATTTGCACAACACTAACAAAAAGTGAACGTTTGCAAGTCATCCAATTGTAGATGCACCGTTTTTAATGTAAAATATTCAATGAATATAGTGATACTTCTAGCGTCGGGTTAATTGTGGCTTCATTTCTCTATGATATCAGTGCATACATAAAGACAATATAATTAATAATATTCTAAATCATAATAGTGTGCAACTTAATGCACTGCATACGGATTGTGTACAAACGTATTTAAAAAAAGAACGAGTGCCAATGAAAGAAGAGTCCGTGAAATTGAATTACAAGCATCACGCTTGATAGTTTTTATAAATTCATCTTGTAAAAAGTTGTTTTTATGTACGTTATAACTGAATTTAGTTTCTTTCCACACACTTTCTCTCCTATGAAACACGTTACTGCGGGACTGTTTTTCTTCAGACCACAACATGAGTATTCTTAAATACAATGTCAATAAATATCTTGTCAAGCTGTCCTCTGAATTAATCAAATATCGTTCGTAATCATTTAATAGTTTTGTTCCATTATCCAACGGACACTTTTATTACTCCTCGAGTGGCTTTTGACCTTGGTAAATGATGAACTAATAATGTAACATACCATGCACGTTATGAGCTACTTCATGATAAATACAATGGTATTGTAAAATAGTTAGGAGTATAATATTCATTGAACACAATTTCGTATTTTCATGAAGCTGCAGCGTGGGAGATGTTGGGAGTTTAGGTCAGAGCATAACTGAACACAATCAACAGAATAGTTTTTGAATAACTAATTACACCAATAACACAATATTATGTTGTAAATACAAGCATTAAAGGCAGACACGAATGTATGCCGTTGGGTATGGAAGTAGCACAACTTGGATGCTTCTTTCCATTCTTTTATGTGAATATGTTTTATCAAGGTTTATATTTTTCGTTTTCCGACAGATTATTTTCTTTGGGGGATAATCTGTTAAAAAATCACATTATAATAATAATTATTAATTGTATACTTATATATTATTCTGTATAAGAAATATTTGAGACGAGTAATTTGGAATGCTGACTCATACCTGCATCCCCAGTAATTACTGCCTTCCATAGTTGTTGTCTCACCACGTTTTGATCAACTAAATATCTGGCCTGCTTTGGGCAGGATTGAAATCGCTATTTTTTAGACAAAGAGATTCAACACCTCTATCTACTGCGCCACAGACTCTGAAGGGCAGAGGATGAGTTGACCGTAACGTCGTGAAACAATAACAACTATGAAGATGAGGAAAACAGTCAGCAAGTCAATAAATAATTGTATACTTTTGATAAAACGTAATGCTTTAAATTCTTGAAAAAAATATAGATATTTCTCCATGAGGTATGGGAAAGTATAGCTTGAAATTTTAAAGATTTAGGAAAACATGTTGGTCTAACTTTATCCTTAATGCATCTTATCCAAAATCTTTCCCTGTTTTGTGGGTGTTTGCTACATATAACGTGTATTTGTATATACGTAGTTGGCGTTTGAGAATTCGGTTTTCCATGTTTACAGAATGAAAATAAAAGCAGGTGTGATATCATAACTCTATGGGAAATAGCCTTTATATATATATATATATATATATATATATATATATATATATATACAAATATATATATATATTATATACTTTATACATATATATATATATATATTATATTATATATACTTTATTCGCAAAGCATGAAAGGAAGCTCAATGTCTTTGAAATCTAATGTTTATTAATTAACTTTGTAATAACTTTGCAAGATGGACGAAAAAGTGCAGTTATCAGAAAAAGCTAAATATTAACAAATTATTTAAACAAAGAAATTACCCTGGTTTGTAGGTGTTTTTTGTCAGCCATCAGACTTCTGCTATGTATAGGAATCATAAGAATAAGCCTTTATTAAAAAAAGTTCAACGGGTACAACCAACAAAAGATTGGCCGACCAGATAAAAGTTGAAACTGGAATGACAGCTAAAAAGCTGACCGCACACCGTGATAAGTGCAGGAATGTTGTTCTCAAGCATATGGGAAAGCTCTATGAAATAAGGAAAGAAGTCAAGGAAGTAATTCGAATTACCATATCGGGTTGGAAAATCGTTCAGAGAAGTACGCGCTTAACGGATTAAAGATACTGAAATTATTTTAAAGAATCTTTTTAGATATTTATCATTGTGTGACGCCATCATTTATTGATAATACATGTTCGTTACGTTCGTATCAATTTTTTTAAATTTTTGTTTAACAATAATTTTGAAAGTAAAATAATATACTTACTTATCTCTAAGTATCGACCACAGTTCTCCTCCTAAACAGGCCTCCATCAACATGTAGACGTATTTCTTATCAGTGAATGTGCGATACATTCTGCAAGAGAAACGATGAAAAAGAATGGGAAGATATTAGTTTAGAATGCGTTGCAGTAAAGAAAAAATGTTTGAAAGATTGGAAAGAAGATTTTTTTTTTACTGCATTTTTAACTAAAATCATTTGTGATGTAGTTTCATAAGTTTTCAATGTCAGGATTCATGTTTCTATCTCCACTAAGGTTATATTTTTTCAGTCGTTTTTGTTTATTGGTTTGTCTCTATAATTTTTGGGTTCAGCCTAATGTTCACATCGCTTTCCTTGTTGAAAATATCGAGCATGCTCTTATTCGGAAATTATTAAGTTTTCGAATTATATTAAAGATCAAGGTTAAGTTTTTTTTTACATAGAAATTACTGTAGAAAAGGCGTGAATATACTTAATACATAAGAGACTAATAAAAACGGAAGACTATTATACCAAGTATATTAGATGTCTATTGACTTTGGTATTGATAAAGAACAAGGTTAAAATAGGGGAACACAGTCAGGAAGAAGAGGGTTTTGCAAGCCTGCGGTTCTTAGAATTAGAAGCTGTATTACGATGAGGTATAAAAATAGCAAAGTGATGGGGGGGATCATCAGACAAACTAATCAAACGATCCGAAGGAAAAGCATCGGAGAATAAATCAGTAATTCTGAAGAACTCATATTTTACTAATATTTATAGAAAAAAATCGGGACTAGAAACATCACGTCTATAAGACAGACAGAAGAGAAGACGCAGATACGTTTCCGCGTCTTGTCAAGAACTTTCAAATGGGCCAGAGATTCACCAGCCATGTTATGACAACAATATTCATACATTGCCTGGCATTCTACAAATGTGATGTATAAATCTGATGCCCTCTGATAACAACTAAAACTATGCAAAATTCCCACCTGACCTGATAAACAGTATTTGAGTGTTCATGGCATAACGTCAGAAAAACTTCATGCCATATAGAGAAGTGAAACTCGGATAAGATTTTCTGTCGATCCTAACATTGTCTCACAATGGACAGATTTTTTTAGAAACAGGCGAAACAACATCATCTGCAACTAATTAATAAGAGAGTGCGGGCATTTTATAATAAGCTGAAGTAAATTAATAGCCATAAAACTACGAGGTGCCTCAATAAGTTTCAGACCAAGATGAGCACCTCACCATAGTCCAGTGCTTGCTCCTTGTGACTTGTGGTTATTTACTCAATTCAAGGATAACCTTAGAGGCTGCCGTTTCGGAACACTTGAGGAGATAAAAAAGGCTGTGGCGAGAATCATTGACATACTCACAAAAAAGGACTTGCATTGGGCCTTCAAGAAGGTGTTTGAACGGTACAAGTTCATTGTAGCCGGAGGAGATCACTTCGAAGGAGACTAGAGCTTTATGTGTGTATTATCAATAAAAGTATCCATACAATAAAAAGTTTGGAGACTTATTGAACGCACGACGTATCACATTGTTTTTGCTCGGATTATTATATCCTTATTCGTCCCTTTAAAGGTATCCCAACACGTTTGGTCGTTTAATGCTGAAACAATAACCATTGTAAACTGTAATAATTTGTAGATGAATCAATCTTGTTATGGTATTAGACACACGAATCTGACACTTGCAATTAGATTTAGTATACACATTTCATGTAATAATGATATGAGGAGAACATTGTTTAAATTGAGGTGCTTCACATTTTTATATGCTGCATGCTTAATTAACGTGCGGGTGCTTATTAAACGTACTACTTTGGAGAGTTTAATCGAAAACTCATAAATTGTAATATACGTGTGACAACAGATTTCTTTTATAATTTAAAATACAAAATCGCTTTTATTCACCCCTTATCAAGGCTCGAACACCACTCGAGGATAAGGGCTAATGAATGTAAAGTTTGTAGTGTAGTAATCGTTAATGGTGTAAATTGGGTCAAATTTGATTTTTTATGGAGACGGTTCAATAAAAACTTGTTTACATTGGATTTGAAGGCTACCATGTTGTATTCAATCGAGAAAGAGGCCAGCAGAACCGTTTTTCACAGGCAAGCAGTTTAGAGAAATGAGCCTTGCTCATGGAATCTGCGTTAAGATTTGGGCACATATTGAGAAGGGGAAATCGTATACAGTGGTTGTAACCAGTCGAGTGTTTTTTTGTGAAAATGTGGCAAAGGGGTATCATAGATCAGAATTCAATCGAACACTTGCCATGAAGATAGCGACAGAGCAGAAAGAGGCTCGCGGCGTCTCTTCTGTGTGTAGGAGGTTGCAGGGAAGAGAAAACATCACTATCTACTACGTTTCTAAGCTGGTTTTGAACTGTATCAAGACTGGATAGGGCACACCAAGAAGGCCCTGCTCAGATGTTGTAACAATATTCCATTTTAGGGCGTACTTGGCTTTTATATAGATAGAGGATTGCATGAGCAGTGAGATATCTTCTGGAGCGGTGGAGTGATTCAACCATTTTTCTATTCGAGACTTGTTAAATCAACAGACACTAGAACGAAGGTAAGAGATATACAGAGATAGATAATTGAAAGATGGTGATTAAGGAGTGTAAAAAGTTGATCTTGGATTTCATTTCAACAACCGTTACTTTCGCTTCTGTTTCTCGTCCTTCAGCTTTCACATTAAAAGAGCAATATTTCTGACAAAGTAGAAAGAGTTGCTGTTTTGTAGGCAATAATCTATTCTATTTACTACTCATAGTTAGCAAGCTTTTAACTTTGTAATAGTATTTTAAGCCTCTTACATGAAGTGGCTTCATGCCTTTTCTAGAGCACATTCCAGAAAAAAGAAACAAGATAAACTATACTTTGGTATAAAAATAACTGCGATAGGTATATGCGTACATCCCCTGAATAAAAAAAAGCAGCAACAGAAAAAGAAAAAGGAGAAGAAGAAAAAGAAGAAAAAGAAGAAAAAGAAGAAAAAAAAGAAAAAGACTTACTTAACAACAAAAGGTGACCTTGAATCCATCATGATTTTCTTTTCCGAGTAAATGTGGTCTTGTTGCCGTGTTTCGACGATGTGTTTCTTCTTCAGACATTTTAGAGCAAACGTCCGACTCTTATCTGTTGTCAGCTGTACCTGAAATGATCAAATATGGATGATCTTTTTATTGCATGCCATTTAAACAGAAAATCAAGAATGTTTAAAGGAGTAACAAATGGGGGGGGAATAGCATTAGCGAAAAGAACAGCGCCATAAATAATACCAATTAAGAAATTATTTGTAAAAATAATCAGCATTTTTATACACAAGGAAGATGTATTTATAATTTGTGAATTATTCGGACTACTTTTCTCATTTGCTTTGTTATTATCATAACGTTTCGGTCAATGTAACCCCGGACTTTCTTCAGGTGAATTTTCGAACTCATGAATATTTATGCTAAACTCGGGAATTTATACAAATTCTTTACCTAATCATTTTATATAATCCACAAAGGTAGATTTTTCTCGTTTAGTTATGTCTAACGGAAGTCTTAAGTATGATTTTAGATATTTTATTCTTAACTAGCAGTGGGGGGGGGGAAGAAGTGCCAGGCTTTACCCGGTCATAAAATACGTTTAAATATGATATTTTACTTTGTCCAGATTTCGTATATATTATTATAGAGTCGTTATTTCAAAAGTAAAAAAAAGTATTTGGGTGCCATAAGGTAGAATCGAAACCGAAAGCAAAACACTAGTATTCAAAGCTAGTGACGTTACCACTGTACCAACGTGACACGTATATGAACTGATTACAAATTAAAAATTAAAAATAAACTAAAATGAATGTACAGAATGTATACCGACTTTTTTCAATTTTGACCATTTAAAACCTATTTATACGACTAAAGACTCATAAAAGTCCATAGAAATCCAATCATTTAAGGCCTCTAGCCCCGTTCTGCGATTTTTAGTTTCGAAATAGAATTTGAAAATATGAAGACAGATATATAACTTTTATATCTTCGATGATTATTACCGCTTGTAATGCGGATTTAATCTTCAACTTCAAAAACAATGCCACTTAAAACTGAATAAAACTCAACGCTGTTATTCGTTGCGCCATAATGATTATTTTGTACAAAGGGAGTAACTATTTATCAAGGCGCGAAAGCCACTAGAGAATAGGGGTTATTAAGTATGTGGTGGTCACCGGGTCAACAGAGTAGTAATTGTTAGTGATGGAAATCGGGTATAATTTGATTATCTAAGGGAACTGATCAACAAAAACTTGTTTACATTGGACTTGAAGACGAGTATATTGTAGTCCGTTAGAAAGCCGGCTAGTGGAGTATAGTTCCACAAGCGGGCAATTCTAGGAAGGAAGCTTTATTCATGGAATTTACGTTTAGATTTAGGCACAGATAGAGAGTGATGGAAATCATATAGTGGTTGTAGCCAGTCGAGCGTTTTGTGAATGTTTGGCAAAGGGACAATACGATTAAAGTAAGACGATCACTTTCCATGAAAATAACGATAGAGTGGAGACAGGATCAACATTTCTTATAGATTCTTGAGTTTAACATAAAGATTCCTGAGTAGAAAAAAATGCACGCAAAGAACTGTAAATAATCCAAATAATAGAAATTATCAAACCGTATCTAAAACAATCCTTAAACAAAAATAATCGCTTTCAACAGCAATTTAATTTGATTAGTATAATTTTTCTTATAAAAAAGCAAATACACTTTACATTTGGATTGAAACTCATCGCAGATAACACGCAACAACATGTTAAATAAAAATTAACTTAAAAATATCGAATTAGAGCGGGAACACTGACGGTGGAATATAATGGAGAGTACTAGATGATCAAGTAGACTTATTGTCACTCAGCTTACTGGGAAACAACCAGAGGAAAACGTTGATGACTGGTTCGAAAAAGTAAAATTCCAATAATTGAATGGAATAGAGCATGCATGACTACTTTGGAGAGTTGATGTTACTCAGATTCCAGAGAAATCTATTAATTATTATCAAAGCAAAATCACTAATAACACAGGTGTGAAAACTTCAAGTGAGTTACAATAATGAATTTAATCGAAATTCACGGTTGAGTAACGCTATTTAAATTACTGTAATTAATATTTGTAAGATCGTAAGTTTTCAATTAACGTGAACAAACAACAGAAAGTCGAATTGTTTGAATTGAATGCAATGAAAAGCACCGATAATACTTTTACTCATCGTATACAAGAAAGTTCTATGATGCGCCACAAGAAAGGTCTTTGTTCTGTTTGTATGAGCAAATAAGACTTCGCAATTTAAACATAAATCAAATGCAAACCTTTTAGATGAAGATTAAACATTTCCGTCTGGCTAAAGCCTGAGAAACCCATCTTGTCACATATTTGAGCCCAATGGAAACTGAACGATAGATGAATATCTCCAGCGGATAAGATATATGTCAATCCATCTACATAGTCTGGCTTGTACGTGATATTTCATCACACCGATTACAAGGCAAATAAAACTATCGGTAAATAACTAAATTTGCATTTATGATAAGAAAGCTAGCAAATTATATAAAAAGATAAATATAAACAATACTAATAAAATAACCACATTATATATATCAGCTATAAAAAGCAATTTTTTATTGCGTTGAAAACCGTTTCGTTAGAAAAATAGTTATACAATCAATTTTTCCTCTCAATTACAAACGCGTCGGAGAATATTGAGGAGACGGTTAAAAACACTTGGAAGTTAATAATAAAATTACGTTTCTAGAATATGTAAAAAATAACGTTTCTAGAATATGTAAAAAATAACGTTTCTAGAATATGTAAAAAATAACGTTTCTAGAATATTTAAAAAATAACGTTTCTAGAATATGTAAAAAATAACGTTTCTAGAATATGTAAAAAATAACGTTACTAGAATATGTAAAAAATAACGCTTCTAGAATATGTAAAAAATAACGTTTCTAGAATATGTAAAAATAACGTTTCTAGAATATGTAAAAATTACGTTTCTAGAATATGTAAAATATAACGTTTTTAGAAT
The DNA here is from genome assembly GCF_053919585.1 of Euprymna scolopes. Taxonomy (NCBI): domain Eukaryota; kingdom Metazoa; phylum Mollusca; class Cephalopoda; order Sepiida; family Sepiolidae; genus Euprymna; species Euprymna scolopes. The sequence continues at coordinate 2,789,134 of NC_136495.1, forward strand.
ATGTAAAAATAACGTTTCTAGAATATGTAAAAATAACGCTTCTAGAATATGTAAAAAATAACGCCTCTAGAATATGTAAAAAATAACGTTTCTAGGATACCTAGGTCAACCATCTCAATAGAAGAAACCTTCTTAGTGACATGCAATATGGTTTCCGCTCTGCAAGATCTACAGAAGATGTGCTAACGGTTATATCACATAGGATTACTGAATCTCCTTTCCAGGGCAATTGCTCTTGACGTATCGAAGGCCTTCGATAAGGTATGGAATAATGGGCCCACTTCACAAGATTTCTAGCTACGGTATAACTGGAAATGTTTTCTCAATAATTAAATCATTTATCTCTGACAGGTTCATAAGAGTAGTGGTTGATGGGCAGAAATCAGAGGTCCACAGTATTAATGCTGGAGTCCCCCAGGGGTCCATCCTGGGCACAACTCTCTTCCTGATCTACAACATTTCTCAAAGCCAGAGTTGCACCAAAAGAAAGTCATGTTTATTGTTTGATGGTCTGCGACCAGTCTCATACATGAAAGTTTTTGAATGCAGGCAAAATCCTGACGGCGAAGTACTGTCAACAATGGATAAAATGCATTAGAAACTTCGACAACAATCAACATTAGTCAACAGAAAAAGCCCATTCAATATTAGTCAACAAAAAACCCATTCTCCTCCATGACAATGTCTGACAGCACGTTGCTAAATCGACCCTGCAGAAGTTGAATGGGTTGGGCTATGAAACTCTGCCTCATCCGCTATACTCTCCAGACCTCTCATCAATCGACTACCACTTTTTCAAGCATCTGTACTCTAACCACTTGTGTAAGGACCCGTGGCGCAGTGGTTAGAGTACTGGGTAAAATCAATTGTAAAAGTGATATTCTCCTGAAAGTTGAAGGTTCAATTTTCAGTGTGGGCGACCGAAAAATACATTTGCGAATTACTTAGGACCTCTATCCAGTCATGGCTGACGGAACAAGAGTTCGCTACACCCGTGAAGTAAATAAAGGGTTCCTCTCGAAATTCCGTCCAAATTCCCGAATTCGACAGAAACATTCCCGAGTTTGACAACATACACCTGAAGAAGGTCGGAGGTTATATCGACCGAAACGTTGTGAAAATCACACTTAAGATGAGAACGGTAGTCCGATGAATAATATTAAAAGAAACGCATTATGTTCATCATTCACGTCAAAGAAAAATAAACACCTGGATTAGACAGCAAACTCGAGTACAGGACACTATCATCACAATTGCTAAACATACAACAGGTGTGAATCTCAGCGACAGCATTCGGCCTGTGACCACACGAAAGACCAAACAGATGGACTAAAAACCGATGGAGAGACGATTAGACAGCCAACTTGGTCTGACATGGTCACACCTATCTAAGGACAAAACAAAGTGCAATGAAACCAGGGAGGGTTCTTCTTTCGAGTGATAAACCCTAATGATGATGATGATGATGATGATGCGTTAATCAATTTTAATCTGATGGCGCTAACGTAAAATATTCAACATTTCTCACTTTTTAATTAAATTATTCCAAAATCAAAAAGAAAGTCATATTCGTTATATTAATTCGAAGAATGTTTATCTGACAATTATTTTTATCATATAAATAAAGAAAATAATGTCAGTGCAAGTAATCATAGTTTAAAAGGAATTAAAAGTCTAAAATTATAAATGAATAATTTAAGACGAGACATAATCGTTTTATTTATTTAAAGAAATTTCAGCTGACAATGACAATAATTTCTACGTGAAAAAGAATAAGACAAATAAAAATAAACATCATTTATTTAGGATGTAGTCTTATTACTAATCGCGCACTATCAGCATGATGTAAAAAGTTATGTGCCATTTACTCAGGGTTCAATTGTGCTTTTTTAATATTGTTTTTTAACAGAAAACGAAAAGTATTTTTTTAAGGAATAAGGGGCATCTCACATTACATTCAAACAAAATGCACTTATTATTATAGCGATTATCGTGCTGGTCGGATTGAGCCACTACCTACTGAACGCGAACTTAATCTCGGACCATCGAAGTCCAGTTTCGTCGATCTTGGGCCAAATCGCAGAATATGACCAACCACCCCCGATTCCATCGCCTGAGACAAACTAATTGTAAGCCAGGTAGTACTGCCAAGTTTTCTCTAATTATCGTCACCTAGGACTTCAACTGCCCATTGGCACGTTTGCGTCAGCCAGAAAGAGAGAGAGAGAGAGAGAGAGAGAGAGAGAGAGAGAGAGAGAGAGAGAGAGAGAGAAAGAAAAGAGTCTTGCGACTTAGCTCCCCTTCTACTTGCTGAGCTGCATGTTACAACAGACGGAGAGGTTATCGATAAGGAACAGGGGCAGAGAGGGACTGGAACGTGATATCTTCTCCAGAATATTGTACATCCGATAAAAATAAATAATCTTTTGTCGTTATATATATATATATATATATATATATATATATATATATATATATATATATATATATATATATATATATATATATATATATACATACATATATATATATATATATATACGATTAAATATTATTACGTGCATAAAAGACATATCTATGGACATGCATGTTTATAACTTGAAGCCGTAGTAAACACATGGGTGGGATTGAACTCATAGCCAAAGCAGTCTTCTACTGTACAAATAAGCCACGATGAATCACCACTTGATTGCACGATTTTTTTTTATCGTTTTTAAATTTAAGATTTTTCTGCCTTTTTTTAGCGATATTTACAACTTCAAAGGGCTATTATTTTTTATTTATTTCTGATATATATATATGTATATGTATATATGTATATATATATATATATATATATATATATATATATATATATATATATATATATATATATGACAAGATATTCTAGTAAAAATATAATATATTTATAACTGAAAATATTTCAGCACTGCAGAATTGATTATATAATGTTATAAATTGAATTAAAAAAATTCTTAATGCTGTAGCCTAGAGTTCACGTCAATTAAAAATAGCTTCAAACTGGGAAGGAAAAACAAACTTCGCTTCAATGAATGAGTCTAAAACTAGCTTAAATATCTTCTTTTTAGCATCTGTAAACGTAAAATATATATCTTATAGTATATCTAATCGTAATTATTGTTGTTCCTAGGTGATACAACATAACATTTAGTCTATATACCTTGCGTTTTTCTCAATCAGCGTCAGGAGCTCATTAATCTCCATCTCTCTGGTTTATCAAATCGAGAATTCGGCCAAAATTTTAAGTGTGATGAGAAAACGGTACGAATGACTACGCAAAAGCTCAAAAACACCGGTAGTCTTCGTAATGGCTCTTAATCTGGTCGTCCTAGAGTTACTTCTTACAGGAGGAAAAACAGTGCTATCAAGATCCGCAGCCTCAGAAACAGATTTGAAACGGGTCACTAAATCCAACAACAGTGCAATCCTTACAAAAAGTGCTCTCTATCTATAGTAAAAAAACGGATTGAAGGGGTTTAATTTGCGAGGCTGTGTTCCAAGACGCCATTTGGACTCTGTCAGATGCAATGAAGATCATGACTCTTCATATTGGTCGAAAATTATTTTTAGCGACGAAATCAAGTTAATAGGCAAGGCAGTGTTGGTAGGCACTGTGTTCGTCGAAGGAAGGACAAAGAATTTAATCCTAGGCGCATAGTTAATTCAACCAAGTACATTAATATGTTGACTGAGCATTTTCTACCCTACTTTCCCCACAATTTCGATGATAATCCCTATCTTCACGCAGAATAATGCTCTCATTCACACAGCTATCAATAACAAGAGCTTCGTTGAAGAACATGATATTCCGTGTTTGGATCAGCCCGAACAATCTCCAGACCTCAATCCTATCGAAAGCGTATGGCATTACATCAAGCCATAGCTACGCAATGATAAAATTTCAAATCTGTAAGAACTTTAGACAAAATTAAAAAGAAGTAAGATGCCCTTTCACCGGAGTATTTCTGCAGACTAATTCAAGAGAATGCCTTAAAATTTGCAGGCTGTCAAATTGCAGAAGGACTATACTACTAAATAAAAACTAGTTCATTGTGTTCCTGTTGTATTTGTGTTGCATTAATATTCTAAAGTTACATTTAAATAGCAAATTTCCATTGTGCGGAGTAGCTTTCTTTCTTCTTGATTTGAAGTTATTTTTTTGAATTGACATGAACACTAGGATACTTCAATTAAAAGTCAAATATGAACAGGTAAAATTATATAGGAATAAAAGGCGAATTAAATGATGTATGGGTCGTTTATATTCAATTTATCTTAAATTTGCGGTATTTTAAAGAATTACATGTGCGGACATTTCTTTTGGCGTCACTGTATATATATAATTATCCTTAGATATTAGAATCAATGTTTATGTATTTGGTGACTTTAATGATTTGTATAGTAATCGGCTTAGTTCCTCTAGCTATACAGACACAGCTGGTAACATCACACATATCTTTTCTATATTCCATTCCCTGGCACAGACAGTCACGTTCCCGACCCGTCTCTCTGATCGACAGAATCATCCAGCTTCACTTCTAGACTTATTTCTGTCATCAGTTTCCGAGTATTTTTTAACAAATGCCGGTCGTATAATTTCGACGCCAAGCTGAGGAGTCATTGCTCAAAACGACAAGGTACTTTAAGAATTCAGACTGGGAAGCTATGAGGAATCACATCAAAAATGACCCATGGAGTATCTTTTCTCTCCTTGCAGAACTCTACAACTGAAGCTACAGAATGGTTCAAAACAACATCTGAATCGCATGTTCTCGCACGGAAGTTCTATAGCAACTACCATCTCTCCCCAATGGTTTACTTCTACTTGCGCAGCTGCCAGAATGTATACTTTAGACTTATCCCTCATAAGTTCAGTGCAAATAGTCAAAGGTACATAGAAGTTAAAAAAAGCTGTAAGTGTGAAATAGCCGCAGCCAAGTAAAGACATACGGAAATCACCGGAAAACACATTGAGTCGCAGAAATCAGGTTTTTGAGAAATTTATTTAGTAGTCACTAATAGACAATCAACAATTCTCCACTATCCAACAAACTTTAAGTAGTCTGAACACTAACAGGAAAAAGCTAACCTACTTGTCCGACGATTTGTTTTCAACTTCACTTCCTCCAAGATTTTCTGTTGTGTGCAAAAAACACACTCATTGATCTGAACACCAATCCTTCCAATGTTCATTTGTGATATCATAAAAAGCCTAGACATTTCAAAGGCTCTACGTTTGCCCACGTCCTCTCATAACTCTTCAACATATGCCTTACCGAATATTGATTTTCTGATTGCTGGGAAAATGCTTATGTGATTTTGCAATAGTTGTTGAGTTTTCAATAATTATTGCGAAAAAAATGGCCCAATAAATTATCGCTCAGTTATCTCTCTTCTGTTTGCAAAAATCTTTGTACAATTTATCAATCAAGCACTAGACCACCATCTCATGGATGATAAATTTCTTTCTGGTCGCCAGTATGAATTTCGACAGGCCAGTCCTACGACAGATAACCTTAATGTAATCTCTGAAGGTATTTATCACGCATTGGATAAGGAAGGAGAGGCAAAATAAGTAGCTTTAGATATATGTAGGTATTATCATGAAAATTGAATCATAAGTTAATACTGGACAAATATTTAAAATTAAACCCTTCTTAAATAAAAGAAAAAAATGGAGGTGTTCCTCGATTGTCGTACATTAAATGGACGTGATATAAATGTGCGTGTGACACAAGGGTCGATCCTTTGACCTTTATTATTTCTTATATTGATAAACGAGGGAAAACGAATGAACACATAAACATTGCTGAAACCTTCGAAAAAATAACCAACCATTGATAGCCATGGATAGCGAGACACTAACTGAAAGCTTATTTGTTAAAACACCTCGCCTTAACATTCACAGGGAACATAAATTTAAACAAATTTATCGATGGCATTACCAAGATTGCTTTACCAAGTTATTGGGTGAATTTTCAACATTCAACAAAACGCATGTAAGTTTAATTATATAACAAATAAAATGTTTGTGATATAAATGTATCTTTGGTTTGGTATGTTTATTACCGATATATGTATATATTTATATATGTACATGCACTATTAATAACATATGAAAAACATAAATATTTCTAAAATTAGTTAGTAATAAATTTATTTCTGTATTCTGCTAATTCTCTTACATATCTGAGGAAAGTTGATAAAATGAGGACAACTTGGGAATTTCTCTTTCTCGTGTTTAAGACATAGACGTATCCATTCGTAGATGTTTTCTATTTTATTACTATGCAGTTTTCTATAACCATTTCAGAGAGAGGAAAATAGAGATAGAGAGAGGTAGTCAGATAAAGGAAAAGCGAAGGAGAGAGAGAGATGAGGTATTCGAACATTACTCAATACAACTTAATTCTCTGCGAAGATATTATCGTAGAAGTTTTATTGCTCATCATAATATTCTTAACGAACTTTTGTTCACATTTGCTTTTGTATCTTTCTTCAATTTTAAGTTTTGAACACTTTAATCGCAGAATTGCAGAATCTTTATGGAGCGTTTGCTTTATTGCCCAATTTTTCTCTTACAACTTTTTAATCTTTCTCAGTGGAGAATGCGAATATCACCGGAAAAATCCAAACAAATTTTGATATCAAGCACATATTCCACTCCTAATGAGAATATGGAGTATATCCTATAGAACTAGGCAACGCCCACATTATTGCTGGTTGTGTACACACGCAGTGGATTCTCGAAAAATTCTAAAACAAAGATACATTCCAAGTTAGAACCAAACCGCAGAAAGAATGTGCAAACATTCTTGATACTGACCGATATCTGAATAATTTCAATCAGAATGTTTTGGTCTTTGTTTTTGACTGAGAAATTTTCAATATAAACAAATACCAAACCAGTGTAAAAAAGAGAACGAAGAGAGAGAGAGTGAGAGAGAGTGAGTGAGAGAGAAGGAGAGTGAGGGAGAGAGAGAGAGAGAGAGAGAGAGAGAGAGAGAGAGAGAGAGATGGAGAGAGGTCTGACCCGTTGCATTGAAATAAAACAAAGTTTTGCATAAACAATTTGTTAGCTTATTTTTGTAAAAGCCAGTTGATAAACGACATGTATGTCCACACGCGCTTTTACAATCGGGGAAAAATCATATTGACTAAACAATCGTCCAAAAACTGCAGCAACAACGCAACAGTAGTTTTTAGTTTGGCAATCCTTATGGATGTTCAGAGTGGAATTTACATGACGATCTCGTGTCAATACATAATCACTTCAATTATTGATTTCAAATATGTTAATGTTCATTCAAATTAAACTAATGAAACTAATAGAAATCTTAGGAGGTTGCTAATTGGAAGATAGAATTGGATATCGTTCGTCTGAATCACCATGGAATGTGGCTGTATTTTAGCAAACTGCTACCTTCATCCCTATGAGAAGAAAGCATTGACTCTCAAAGAGATTTTTAAAGTCAAAATAATATGATCAGGTTTCGTTGATTTTTTCTGATCGGCGCTCGGCATATTCCGGCCGTTTACGCCAGATTCCGGTCGTGCTCGAGCGAGTACTTACGAAAATCTAGTGTGTTAGGTTCAGCAGTACCCGTGTAGCAATGTTAGAACCAGGTATGTAAGAATAGGAGTATCATGATAAATTTCTACATAGAATTAACAATTAAGTAGAGTAGTTTTTCACAGTAAACGGATGTAGCTAATTGGAATATATATATATATATATATATATATATATATATATATATATATATATATATATATATATATATATATATATATTTCGTCTGAACCACCAGGAGATGCGGCTGGTTTTTTGAATAACTGCTGCTTTTCATGCCAATGAAAAGGAACAAAATTGACCCCCAAAGAGATTTTAAAGCACAATTCTATGTGTGGATGTCTCCTGTTTAATAATATTCGTTAAATCAGTTATTGAGAAGCGACACGCGACAAAGGGAAAACGACACGGAAGCCTTGACTGCCACATCATCATCTAAAACGATAAGTGAATACCAGCTATGAAATAAGGACTAAAAAAAAAGGCATCGTGTGGATCGGGAACAACTTCATAATGTACTCTAAACAGTTCAAGCATAACCCATGGACAAAGATACACTTAAAATACAAAGACTTGTATAAGTTTCAGTGATTGATAAACAAGAACAAATATCATTTATAAATATTATAAAAATATTGTATTTAACCCTTTATGACCTAAATTGTGCTGTAGATGATTAATAAATATTTATTGTTAATTTTATGCATTTAAGACTTTTTCACCATAACGATCTTTCATTATGAAATTCAATAGTTAAACTATCACTGAAAATTTATGCATTTCATAAACTTAGCTTCCATAGCAATAGTACTTGAAAAAAGTGTGTTAATGACCACATTCTGAGACAGATGGCGGCATACTGAATGTAAGCAATGGGCAGTTGCAATCTGGAGGTATCTGCCATCTACCAGGATAATGAACTAATACGCACAAAGCGTGGTTGAATCAATTTCCATTTTATGTATGCCGTTATATTCATTTATTTACGACTGAACGAATTAGTTCAACCAGGTCATAAAATGGTTAAACTCAACGTTGAACGAGAAACGGAGTGTTTGGACGCATCTACAGATAAACATCAGATACAATAATGTTGAAAATTCATATTTTGATTATTATTGAAACTTACCAGTTCCACCCGTCCAAAGCCTCCAACTCCCAACGTGGCGATCACTTCCATGTATTCCAGTCGAATGTCATCAAAGTCTTTGTCAGGTTTCTCTTTCGATGGTGATTCAATTTCGTGTGTTTCGTGCGTTTCCTGGGTCGAACTGCCTTGACCTCCACTCGACCTGTGTTAGAATAATTATATTAGAAAGAACAAAAATACAAAGAGAAATGGACACACTCTCAGTATATATTAGAAAAATAGAAGAATTATCAATCGCGAACTAATAACACACACGCACGCGCGCACACACACCTATATATTTGAACAGCATATTAACGTTGATACGGCGGTTCTCATCAGATCACCAAAGTTAAGCAACGCTGAGCCTGGCTAGTACCAGATGCGTGACTATTTGGGAATTCTAGTCGCTGTATGTGTTCTCTGCTTATCTCGTCATTGTTTTCAGTCGTCATGAACCTCCATTGATACTGGTATTTAACAATGTCGATCGAGGAGAATTATGGTTGGAGATCTCGCAACTCTTGCCACCCTTACAGTGGATATTCATAGTCTGTCAAGACTGAAGGAAGCTACCATATATATATATATATATATATATATGTATATATATATATGAAATTTATTTATGCAAACATTGATGGCTACATATGTGCATACATGTTTCTGTAATCACCCGCGTTGGGGGATTACGTCTTCAGGCCAAGAATTATCGTCGAGAACCTTTGGAAAAGGAAACTACCATATATATATATATATATATATATATATGTATATATATATATATATATATATATATATATATATTCTCAATTAAATTTTACTTTAAAAAAGTGTCTTCAAAAAGTGTGACTATCTTTTACTTTAAATCCCGCTCGAAACTGGAGCACTACACACTTGAAACCACCGGACTAACACGTAAATTCTCGTCTCTTCGCCATAACACCAAAATGAAAAAAACGAAATTCACGAACCGGACTTTCGACCCTGATGAGGCTATGTATACGCGAAATATAGGACTCACACACACAAAAAAGCAATAAACAATGGTTCTATCATTGTGTTCGACACTTCAAAGTTTTCAAAAAAATTCTCCATTAAATTTTATATATATATATATATATATACATATATATATATATATATATATATATATATATATATATATATTAAAGGTATTCAGGAGTAATAACTCATGAATTTAACGAGGTCATTAAGAGTGCTAAATAAAAGAAGAACAAAATATATTTTTATCAATATAAATCCATTTAGAAAGTCGCAACACTGGATATTAAAATGTTTCGGACAGATTCTCTCTTATAACTACAAGTTCTCGTCAGGCGACTTAAAAATTTGAGGATTGGTTTCTTCTGTGGAAAGCAACGGTTTTTAAGTCGCCCTACGATGACTTGCAGTTTAAACCGATTATCTGTCCTATACATCAACATGTCTAGTAGCGCGACCTTTTGCATTTGTTTATCACAAAAATAATTCGATCAGCTAAAACTGGTTCTATCTAAACAATAATTCAAATAAAAGGAATAATAAAAATAAACAATAATGTTAATAAAAATGAAAAATAAATAGTAAAAAGATAGAAACTTTCCCGAGGAAATTATTGTTTTTGCATTATTTAAAAATAAATATTCTGTTTACAATTTATGAAAAACAATCTGGATTGAAAATATTTTTGTTTGTTTTTAAATATTTTATTATTATTGGAATCAATTGATTTGTCAGTCATTTCTATATTAATACCATAACGTGTGTGTTCTTTTGTGTGCCACGCTTACATCCGGGTCGTTTAATTGTTATGTACTTCCATTTCTTGTCATAAATAATTTTTTCCAAGAATTGTTGATACGTTTTGATTTCGGTTTGGATTATAACTGATGGTATTCCAGTAATCTATTTCTTTTATAAACAAGTTTATCAAGAATTACTCATAAGTTTTGATTTCGGTTTCGATTATGACTGATGACAGAAATCAAGTTATATATATATATATATATATATATATATATATATATATATAAGTTTTTATTTCGGTTTTGGTTCAAGCTGATGTAGCCAAGTCATATGTACATATATTTCATTTTGAAATCGCAATTTTATAATATATAAAAATTGATAAAAAATTAACTCTATAATAATACACACGAAACCTGCAAGAATTACAATATCATATTTAAGCGTACTTTACGACCGGACTTTGCCGGGCGTTCGTGCTAGCTTAGATAAATACTTTTGAAGTTTTAACAAAAAAGCTACAATAATATCAGAGCATCTCCATTTACACTGAACATCTACAGAATGACAACATCAATATATCACAAATGAATATCCTCTGTGGAATTTTCACAGATCTCGTTAGTTTGAACATGATTGTCATGTTTTTATTTTAATTTTTCGAAGATTATATTGAATATTTATATTTGAACTCAATTCTATTAATTTCAGATTAAACTGGCTATTTACGTACATTACTCACTGAATAGCCTATTCGACTGGACTGTTATTTTACTATGAATGTTAAACTGTATTATTTTGAGGATTTATTTTGAGATGCATGTCCTAACAACTTCTTTAATTGATTACTGATATTAAAATGTTGTTCAAAGATGTATTGAATTGCTAAAATTATATGATTATGCGAACATTTAATTTCATTGACTATTTATATCAAAATTAGTAACCGAACAGATGAGTTCATCGTTTAGTTTTTTCATAATGTGTATTCGAACATATGATTTGATTGGTTATTTATTCTACAATATGCATCCGTACAGATTATTTCATTGGCTATTATTCTACGATTAGCAACCAAATAGCATTGGCTATTTATTTTACCATAAGTAAATGAAGACGCGCTTTCATTAGTTATTAATTAATCCAGCGAATATATTTATTTATTTGCGGACTTTATCCTCATCTTATTAGGTATTGTTTCACGGCGTTTCGCATAATTATTTTTCTGACCTTCGTCAAGCGTTAACTGCGACGAGACAGGAAAACCGAGTCTCTTAACTGCATTCTTTATTAATTACTGCCTTACATAGTTGTTGTCTTACCACGTTTTCACCAACTAATCCTCTGGCCGGCTTTGGGTAAGATTGAAACAGCTATATTTAGACAATGCTCACCTGGAACTATAGCGATTCAAAGCCTCTATTCACTGCGAAGGGTGATTATTGGATTTTTGGTCTTATAAGGCCAGGTTTTCCATTCTTATCTGGTCTCCTATACTCGTATACTGCAGTATAATTCCCTATATCTGTCCTATCAGCGTATTGAATTGACTATTTTAAAATAAATGCGAAACCACTCACAACTATGACTATTTATATCAACATAATTTTGCTGACATTTGATTGGCTGTTCATCTTTACTGACAATTTATTTCGTTGACTATTTGTTTCACAATGATGATCCAAAGCAGCTGTCCTAATCGACTATTAATTTAATCATCATTAATGTCAGCGTCTTTCGTTATTGGCGATTAATCATAACATAATTTCCCAACGATTGACTTTATCGAAAAACTAGCAGGCCGCCCAGCGTTCCCCGGTCATAAAATACGCATAAATATTATATTTTAATTCATACGGAAACTGAGACATAAATGTTAGTATTATGCTATTTATTAACAGTTTACTTCTTGTAACTAAAAAAAAAATACCCGAGTTGATATCGCAACCAAAACCTAAAGACTTATCAAGTACGATAACAGCTAGACCATCGTGACACGTTGCTTTAAAATTACTTATTCTTCACATAAGTAATCTGTAATGTGAACTATTCACGCATACGCATTTATGAAACGGTTAGAAAGTAGATAAAATTGTATGACTCCCAAGTACCAATTTTTGATGTTTGACCTCTTAAGAGTTCTTTTTTCTTGATGAAAACGGATTAAGAAATATTCCACATGTCTGAATATCCCACATACCAAATTACAAGTCTAAAGATTCGTTGAGTGCATAGGTTGAGAAGTGTCCTCACACAGATTTTCACTTTTATAGATATATAGATTTATGAATATTTTAAAAGGATTGTCATAATATATCTCACCATTTACTATTTATTGTGGTATGATTGTGATAATAACCCGAATCAATTCCTATTTCCTTTAACGCAATTAGCATTAACTATTTTTCCTTTAAAATGATGGTCATAGAAACTACCTTGAACGACTACTTATTTCCATATGAAGTCCATTTACACAGAAAAATTCGAAACAATATTTTTTTAAATTTTATACCAACCTGTGTGCACCTCTGGCTTCGTCCCCGTAATCCTTTTCTTTTAATTCGTTTAAATCTCCAATCAATTGATTAAACGAACTGAAAAATAAAAATATTAAAAAGTAAATATTCAATTCCAATCACTCTTATGAATTTTTAAAAACATTTTTCTTGACTACCGTCGATATTTTATTGTTTAACATCAATATTATTTCAATAAAAATACAAACTAACAACATTGTTCGGCGTGTGTGAATATGTCCTTGAAGTTATCCTTTTCCAATCAGAATTTGTCATATCATATTTCGATTTTCCTCTTATTCTCATTTTTTCTTATATTGCTTATACTATATGTGATTATTCTCGTCATAGTCATTTACCGGGTGCCTTAAATAAGTTTCCAAACTTTTTTTCATATGGGTACTTCTTTATTTCCTTACGTCTAGATTGTGTTTTTGAAATTCACCAGTTGTGAAAACCAGGCCTTACTAGGGTGTATTCCAATTCCTGCTTTAGCTGTTCATTTGAACCTGAAATCATAAAAATTGATCATCCGTTTCAAAAGATATAAGAAATAAGGTAATGAATTTTCAAGAATCAACAACAATTTTATATGTCTCTAGAAAAAAGTCTGGAAACTTATTGGAGACGCATCGTACATGACATTATATTAAACATAACATAACATAACATTATATTAAACGGAATTTCATTCAAGTTTATTTTGCTTAATCGTTCATGTTTTTTGTAAAAAAAGTCATAATGTCTCTAAAAGACACTCTTTATATTACAGTGCAGATATTATCTCCGATTCAGCAAGTCTTCCGCCATCAACGAACCAACGCTGGTTAAAAAACTACATTAAAATCAAATTGACTTTTCATCCACATCATGGTTCAGTATCCACTAAAACCTTTGCAAATATCTTCTTTACTAACCATATGTTTTTTGTATATATGTGTGATATTTACAGACGGATCAGAGATGGAGACGCATTTTCGCATGTATTTCTTCATCCCATTATCTCTATTATATTTCTCTGATATTACGACATATTGCAATAATATTTTTCGATGTAAATGCTGACTGAGAGTTTATACTTTAAAAATGAGCAAGGAGACAATAGTATTTTAAATATCAATGTAAATTATCGAATTAAAAAAATCAACATAATGTTTTGCAATTATTTCGCGCAGAAATAAACACCCATAAATAACGTAACTATCACGATAACGCAAATTATCAAGAGATTTCCATATAATTTACGGGGAATATCCCCAAGCAAAAGAAAAAAACAACAAAAAAAACAAAACCCAAAAAACAAAACAAAATAACTAAAATCTATTTTATGAATACGCCATAGAACGGCATTACTGGATCTGTTCGTAGACAGTCAGTCATTTTCTATATCCAATATAGAAGTACGAAAAATAAGACCAACAACAAAACTTACGCAAACCAAAAAAGCCACAGTCTCTTTGATTACTGTATGGATCTAATATCAATCAAGGTGCCGTTGTAGCCACATTTTAGAGACACTATCATTAGCCTTTTTGTAATTATATTGTGAACACTATTAAATTCCTTTTGGTAATCGACCCAATATATACCTAGATTTGTTTGCCTCTTCTTACAGTATTCCTAAATTGTCTTATTAATCAACAACTTTTTTTGGTACCTAAACACTACATCCGACATCCTGTTGATTATTTTCCAAATATCGCAAGTGTAATGTCATCGTTTGACTGTAATTAGTAATAAGAACGACAAAAGTCAGGATACGATGTGAACACAGCTATGTTGGCTATATTATTTTTTTATTATTATTCTTACCAGTAATCAAGTGAGCGGAAGTACTTATATTAATCTTTATTTAGCGATGGTGCATCTAAGGAAAATTACTCATATGAAAGGTGTTGAGACTGTCTTTATCAAGGCCAGTGAAACGATGGATTTGTACTTACTAGAGTTTTGTGTATCACTTGTTTGGTATATAAAGGTTATATCACCTGTTAACAGCCACGTTGATGGTGCCTCTTAATCTATCAACAATCTTGCGAAGCAACTGTTATAATGACTATGAAGTGCTGTTAGTTGCTTAAACCAGAAATTTTCTTTATACGATGTAAGATATCTCGGCAAGCTATCGTGCAAACATTGAACACAGTCTTTTTGTAAAATATCTTTTCCAAAAATAAAGAAAATGCATAGGTCTGTGTGAGACTCCTGTGTGTTCTGTGTAAAGAACAGATGTCAAAATTTGATTAAATGTAATTTAAATCGAACGAAAGTTTTCGCTCCATTAAATATGACTTGGATGCTTTTAGCGGATTATCAATTATTATGCATTATTCAAGAAGCGATAAAAAAGGGAGAAAAACTGAGATTTTCTTTCCCTCAGAAAAAAGCATTTTAAAATAGTTGCAGCAAATTGCAAATGCCGAAACGCGCTGAAAATGACAGTTGGCAAGGGCATCTGTAAAATAAATGCACTTCTTTTACATTATAATTCATAAAACCACCTCGCTTTCCGAGTTATTACTTTTCCTTAGACATATACACATGCGTGCATGTTCCACTCGTTGTTTATCTCAATATATATATATATATATATATATATATATATATATATATATATATATATATATATATATGTGTGTGTGTGTGTGTGTGTGTGTGTATGTGTGTTGTGGCGTAACTAACCCGTATTACCTACTTATAGACTATTCCACACTCTACAAATATCGGAAGACCAAGCCGTAATGTGGAAGTCGTTATCTTGTGAACCAGCCTAGGTCGTTCGTCGGTTAGACGAACTACCCATCTTTTTGTATATTTTGTAATACATGTTGTTATCTTATTCAAACGTTCTGTTTTTTTTTAAATCCCAAAACAGGGCTATTACAATATGTCTGAATAAAGCCCGATTATTGACTGATGAAAAAATTAATATGCGGTCAGAATAACAATTCTTCTGAATGGTATCATGTGAGTATATAAACACTAGAAAACACGAATGCCATGCATTGTATCCTGAATATTACCTACAGGATAAAACTAAAAAAATATTGTGTAGCTTCATTGTCGTATTTTTATAACTTTCTACCACATAACATCTACATAGTGTCTACTAAATGCAATAATAAAAAAAAGTTGGCGCGATAAATTGTAATTATGCATGGCTATACCCTAAGTAATGGCTCTGTCTAAAACATTTCTGTAAATATGTGATCAAATAATGTTTGTATTAATTAAAAATATATAACAAATATATATCCTCCAAACTTCTAGCCTTGGAGAGAGGAGTAGACCTTGCTGGTATGGTTTCAAATGATCTGAAATAACAACAAGGGGAGACTTGATTCCAGATATTTCTCATATGTTATATCTCCAATTTTCTGGAAATAGGGTACGATTATGAATATCTCTAGTAACAAATAATCCTTATTTTTATTGCATTTTAACCACAAACAAGGCACGGTACTACGTTGAGAAGGGGGCTACTATCTGGGACGTAATTGCAATGGTCACTATGAAGGGAGTTGAACAGCAAGATGTCTGTTTACAGCACACTTACACTTCTGAATGTCAGTACAGTCAGGGAAGCAGGAACCCGAAAGATAATTCAAAAGTCTCGCAGTTCTGGGGAAGAAACTATTATAATAGAAGGTTTTCTGGCATCTGGAGATCTATGTTGTGTAGGGGAAGGGCTTTGAAGCTTGTCGAGTTTTGTTGGGGGTATTTACGTCAAGGGGGTGCATGGGCCTGTAGTTCGTCGGAGCATATACCATTACAATACTTGTATAACAGGCAGAGAGATGCAACATTTCGTCAGTGGGAGACGGGACCTATTAGGTTGGCGACTCTCTTCTGAACCCTATCAGGGAATGAGAGACTAGTATCAGATATACAAAGTTAAATGTGACAACCATACTCCATAGATAGACGAACAGTGGCCTTGTAGAGGTACAAGATAATTTCAGCTGTAAGTAACTTTCTAGCACAGTAGAGAGAGCCCACCTTCTTTGCAGCAGCCGGGGCATGCCCTCGATGTATCTGTTCCAGCTCATGTTCCATATGAACGTAAAGTCAAGGAGTTTGAACGAAGTACTTTCAGGTAATGTATCATTAGCTACAGCTATTCGTGGTTGAGAAAGGGGTCTTCTAATATTTGTAAGATTAATCTCTTGTTATGTGCGTAATACAATTATATTTTCAAACGATATATCTTTAACAAAGCAAAGCTTATCAAGATAAAAAAGCTAAACACTATTAAGAGGAGCAAACAAATATATTATTTCTTTATTCAATTTTCCTTTCTTATCTTATTATTTGCCATTGTTTAATGCTCCCAATTATTTCATAGTGATATTTTTTATTATCCCCAACATATACTACCTTTCCGACTTACTCTTATATATTGTACATACTTCTAATATTTCTTAATTATTTTTTATCATATTATTCTATGACGTCATTCTTATTTAATATCTAAATGTTATTAAGCCAGTTTATTTCTATATTTGCATTTTGTATAATTCTGGCGCTTTTTCTATTCTAAATTTAGTTTCAAAATGCTTAAAGAAGTCTTTTTTGTTATTTCCCCTTTTACCTTTCCTTTTCTTTGATGATATAACAAAGTTATGCATAACTCTTACTCCTCACTCACACACACACACACACACACACACACACACACACACACACACACACACACACACACACACACACACACACACACACATATATATAAGTGAGGGAAAAAGAAGAAAGAAGGCGATGACAGCAAAAGACACCCGAACAAGATAATTATGCAGGTGTCTCCGATATATTCAGTCCTCATAATTATAAAATCGTATTAGAATAGTGTGAATCATTGCTTGAACACCTTGTAAATTCCGATCTTGTTGTCATTCCACCATTGAATTTGCCATTCGGTGCACATAATCTGTCAATTGCTCTAGCGACGCTATAGTTCATGTTCGTTCAAATTGATTGCTAAATAGGCAACATTATGTATGCGTCAAAGGTACATTTGCTATTGATGGTGCCAGTCGAAAATCTCAATATAAAGAATGTGAACGACTTTACTGGAATTGTAAGAGATTGATAAGAATGGTAAACGTTGCATCTAATCGTAGCTCAGCAGGAATTAATTAAAAAAAATTGTTAAGTGATAATAGATAGTAGTCGCTAAAGAAATATAAACATATAGAATAGAAAAATAAGTGCATTGTCACAAATAAACATTTATCATGTAAAATGAATTATAGAAAAATGGGGTAAATGCATAACAACTGTATGTCATCCCATTTAAGAAACTTGTCATATAATGATTAGATCACTCTGACTGACGTTAAAACATTTAGTGAAATAAATGTTTAAAATTCAACAGCATTTCTCGCGGTTGGCAGTAGCCGAATGAATATGGTCCTTGCTAATGAAGCCAGAGATGACAAGAGACAAATAATGGCCGATACTCTTTGAGAACACCAAGAAACTTCCGGTTTTCTAACGACATTGACTGGCGGTTGATGAACTAGAACTTGATATATATATATATATATATATATATATAATTATGTAATTATATAGTATTCAATACTTACTTGCGGTCCACCGTCAAACACTCGACACCTTGTCCCAAGGCAATTACATTTGCTGTGCGTCTATCCTCGCTGAAAGAGAAAATGAAAGATATGCAAAATCTGTAACATGCATTTATGAAATGCCAACTTATGAAAAAGAATTAGAAAATATTTTACTGCTCAGAACATGCCAATTTTAATGCAATGCCATATGATAAATTTGCCAATAAAAACACCGCACGTCATTGTTCCATTGGTATGTCGAAGATAAAACACGCAAACACACATAAGAACGTAAATAGCAGATATGTAAACATAAAAAATATATTTGCAATATTATCTGTGTATGAGACCGTTATGAAAAAAATGGTTTATTGGAGAAATGCGAAAAAATATAAATATGTTTGATTCATCAATTTCTTCAACATGAAAAACTATTAATCTCACTCATATATGTTTGGAACTATGATGATAACGTATATTTATTAATAACGCAACATAATTAATAATGTGGAAATCCACATTTGAATCATTGACGCCAACATAATAAAAATATTTTAAAATCCCCAATTGAGTTTCTTTTATAATTAAAGCAAAAATAACACTAAAAACACTTTCGAAAGAATATTATTACAGCGTGAAATTAACCATTTAAATTTCACGTTCGATCATATTGTAACTGAGCGCGTACGAGCGCGTGTGGAGATATCAGCAGCAGCGAAGGATTTTAGCAGCAGCAGCCGTTTGAGCATGTATGCAAATTAGCAAGTGCGTACGGGTTTGCGTGACAAGAAAAAGAAGGAAAAAGCGCACCATGTGGTCGAGAGACGCTAAGTGCGCGTTTGAAAGATTGACGTGTTCAGTCGAAGGCGAGAAATGGGCGGCTATCGCCAGTGTAATGTCGAGAAGAAGAAAAGTGCTCGAAGGACGAGATGGATGTGTAGCCCCGTGGTGGCGGCGAGAGATTTTAAAGCTGGTGTCGAGACAGCGGAGTTTTGTTAATCTCATGGTAGGCGGAATGAACAGTAAAAAGAAACAAGAAGCATTATTTGGAAAGTAATGATAATAAATGTCTTTTGCTGAAATAGAAAGAAAAGTCGAGTCGTATTTATTTTTGTTTGTTTGTTCCTTTGCGACGGTACCAGACAGTGTAGGGTTCCGAGAGACGTTTGAAATGTAAAAAAAAAAAAAACACACGATTCGAGCGTAACGCTCACGATACAATACATTATCATCACACCTATTTTTAAAAATGGGATCCCCCGATGTCCGAAAATACAATGTAAAAAATAATAAAATAAATCATCTCATGCGCTGTTATGTCGAACGTGATAATAGAATTAAAACACACTTTTAGCAGCTTCCGGCAAGGATCAAAGTGTCGTATCAGCTTATTTCAAATTGATACAATAATATCATAAGATCTGCGTTCGCAGTGAACGTCTATAGAATTTAAATACGACACAATTTTCTACCTGGTTTTAGAGGTAATCCCAAATATATATATATATATATATATATATATATATATATATATATATATATATATATATATATATATATATATATATATTAAGTTATAAAATATATATGGCGATTAAGCTACACTGAATATTCCGTGTTTCATCCACTCTAGGACTCTTCAGGCTTATGCGCGAATTTTGTGGTTGTCTGTCGTTTTTATATACGCACCTTCTTAATGTAGCTTAATGAAGCTTAATAGCCATATATATATTATAACTTACTAACTAGCTCTACCTACGTATTGAGCACTTTTGAAGTAAATGCTTAAAGTTTACGCATAAATTTATACTTTCGTATATTAATTTATGTGAATAAATGAAGTAGTTATATATATATATATATATAATATATTAAAATACTTATGTATGTAAAAATCAGAACAAAGATGGTTAAATAATCTCATAGATTCTACATTTGAATGGAATCTATAGATTTTAAATATTTAAGCGAATCAGATAAACAATAATAATGTGACATGTAAACATAAATACACAAAAGCGCTTTTTTTTGTAACATATTGGATTAAAAAAGTATATGTTCAGTCAAAAAGTGTAAAAAAATGTAAAACAGGATATTCAATTCCATTGGTTAAATGTTATCATTTGATTAGATTTTGTTTCATAAATAAACATTTTAATATTTCCTCGAGCATTATTCTCTTTTGAACATATATGTTTTCGATTCGTTGTGTTTATTATAAATGTTATCTCTATGACACTACCATTTTTAGTGTTATGAGTTGATTGATGAAATGAATCAGATCTTTAATTAATTCGTCTAGGTAAAATGAACTAATTTAATTGTGAAAATAATTAATTTTCAAATTAATGCATTATTTGAGTTGGAGTAGCTAACAGTTTGTGAAAATCAGTGAAAACGAAGAAAAGAAAAGAAAAGGTCACCAAATACATTGAAATAAAACAGAATTGTTAAAAGAAAAAAACATCATTAAGATTTTTAATAAAATGAAAACAACAAAAGTGACAATCTTTTGCCAGCAGAGTTGACCTGCTAACCTTCTGCCAAAAGCAAAATAATTGTAAGACGATATACGAAGTTATCAGAAGTAAAACAAAATCATTTCGATTTAAATAAAAATGAAAAAATAACAAAAGTGTCAACCTTTGGCCAAAAAGTAAAACAACTGTAAAAAGGCGAGTGGAGTTGTCAGAAGCAAAACAAAATCATTTTAGATCTTAATTAAATGAAAATAAAAAAGTGTTCAACTTTTGTCAAACGGAGTTGACCTGCTAACCTTTTGCCAAAAGTGAAATAATTAAAAAAAAGTTCGCGGAGTTGTCAGAAAAGAAACAAAAATGACCTCCCTGACAAAATTGCCTCTGAGATGGGTATATATGCTGATGACACCACACTCTATAACAGACACGACAGGAAAACAAATGAACACATATCTAAAGAAATGGCGGAAACACTAGAGGATGACCTCCAATCTGTAGTGGAATGGGGACAAAAATGGATGGTCACGTTCAATGCCGCCAAGACTAAACTAGTTTCCTTCAATAATTACAAGAAACCTTCTCTACCACCAATAGCAATCACCAACGACTCTTTATCTGAGAGTACATCTTTCAAACTCCTTGGCCTAACGTTCACAGGAAACATGAGTTGGAACAATTACATTGAAAGCATTGCCAGGGCCGCTACGAAGAAGGTAGGTTCTCTCTACCGTGCTAGAAAACCACTAACACTCGAAAGTATCCTGTACCTCTATAAGGCCACCATTCGCCCATGTATGGAGTATTGCTGTAATATTTTGGCTGGTGCATCTGCTACCAGTCTCTCGCTCCTAGACAAAGTTCAAAAGAGAGTCGTCAATCTGATAGGCCCTGAACTGGCATCTAAGCTTCAGCCTCTGTCCCATCGACGAAATGTAGCATCCCTCTGCCTGTTCTACAAATATTTTAATGGTAAATGCTCTGACGAACTGCAAGCACTTGTGCCCCTACGACGTAAACACCCTCGAACCGGACAGGCAGCTAAATCCCACCCTTACACAGTAGAGATCCCTAGATGTAAAAGATCTTCCATCCCATGTCCCTGCTTCCCCAACTGTACTAACGTGCAGATGTTCAAGTGTTACGTGACATACATCTTGCTGCCCAACTCCCTACATAGTACTCCAGTAGTTGTTGCCCCTGATAGTAGCCCTCTACACCAAAGTTGTAATGTGCCTTGTTTGGGGTGAAAATGTAAAAAAAAAAATCATTTTAGATTTTAATATAAATGAAAACAGAACATTGACAGGTGAACTGGGTCAACCTGATCGAGGCATAAAGTGCAAAGTTTGACACAAGACCTCGGGAGCGGTCAAAGAAATTGCAGCCCAAATTATTAATTACGGCAGTAGCCATTGGCTGCTCTAGAATGACCAACCATATACGAGTCCGGTGGAGAGGCGTTTCCTCTTGTGTACGAGGCGTTAAACCATTAATGGACAGTCATGATTGGTTGACCAACCAGAAAGCGCACCTGCAAAAAATTCGGGTCCGTAAAAAGAGAATTGAGAAATCGAGTTTGTTCCTTTCCCGTTGACCGAGAACCAAGCTCCTTGCCGACAACTCCGACGCCGCCATATCTGGCATTTTTGACTATTAAACACTTTCCACCAGTCAACCATATTCTTCCCGTATATCTGGTATTCAACTTTATTTTTTTAACCAAGTTTTGTTTTTACACATATTATTGTAACACCAACGTGTTTCAATAAATATGGTTATTGTCGATCGGCGGTTTTCTACTTTTCCTTTGTTTGGTAACCCCCAACTACAATAACTGAACACTTTTCTAGGCCGCATCACCTCAAGCCTTTTTTTGTAAAACTATTCTGACACAACGTGGAGCATGAAGGAAGGTTTCAGTGGCCACAATCCTATGTGGTAGTCACGAAACCCCGACTATTCCAGTATCGTGACAAAGATAGGATCATATCGCCAGTACCTATGAAAACGCTAGTTATTTTCATCTAAAAGCCATATTTTAGAAACTCCATGCAGCAGGGAAATACTTGTTTATATCTTGTATTCCTTGGTTTTAAAAAATCCATTTTGTATATGTTAATTTTCATAATTATATTCCCCTTACATACGCACCAGGAGGCCGCCTGGAATTGCTCGGGCGTAAAATATACATAAATATGGTATTTTAGTTAATGCAGATTTTGTATTTCTTATTATATTACATTAGACCCAATATATAGTAATGGTTAAAAAAAATGACCCGTGCGCCACCACCGAGAATCGAAACAAAAACGCTTATCTTACGATTTATTTTTTCCTTTAACGTTAATGCCTGAGGTGTGAAGACATGTTCGCTGCAAGGCTAAAAATTAAAACATGAATACATAGCTATTACGTTACGCATATATATTCGTAATAGAATCGTTCGACCATCATCTGGCAAATTTCATTATTTAATTTTTACATTGCGCATCCATTTTCCCCGGCTTAAAACCAAATATAAAGTTTCGCATGGGTTCGAATACCCTATATATAAAGTTTCATGTCTGTAAACAAAAAATCTCTAGAAGTTTGGTAGATAAAAGTTTTTAAACGAATATATTTTCGCATACATAAATATATTACAATAAAAAAATGTTTTAAATGAAAATTTCAAAAATTTTTAATGCTGCAATGTTTTAAGATATAGATTTATTATATTTTTTACTAGAATGTCTTGTCCTTTTCTTTCCAGTTTTAAAAAAAACTAGTCGCTTACTTTTCCATGTTTAAGCGTAACCATATTATTTTTCATGCTTGCATTTTTCTATTGTAATCCATGATTTTCCAGGCTTCCAATAAATTCACTTGTTGTTTGTTAAATTTCAAATATTTTTTGCCCCTATAAACAAATATGTATTAACAATGAACGGCACTCGTCTGCTTTCAATAAAATCCCCCAATTATCTCCCTTTCATGATTTCATTCTCTCTGTATCACTTGTTACTTCTCTGTTCGAGACGGCAGTGAATTAGTAGCAACAGTAGTCGCTGAAGCGACGAGCTAGCTATAAAAAACACCCATAAAAAGGCGTTGCTTACATCCTTACATATTTTTACAATTTTGAACACCAGAAAATTCATCATAACTTTTGTTTAACTGAACAAAAATTGAACATTTTTTCACAATATATCTGAGAAGGTCATCTATAAACTGTAATGATTGTTTGAAATTTGGTCGAAAAATAAGTGAGCGCTGAAGCTTGAAAGCAGTTCTAAATGACTAAAACCGCCACTTAACCATATATTCAAACACGGTAGTGTTTGAATGATATAGAAAGAGGTTTATGTTTATTATAACCTTTTTACGTAAATATTACGCAAGTATACATCATGTAGAATATCTGCATTAATATAATTACACATAATAGTAAACTAAAGATGATCTTCCATAAGAAAACCGAAAAATCTAATAGAAAATTAATTAAAATGAATGTTTAAAAGAATATGCAAATTAGCTAGATCTTTTGCAGACGAATGCAATTCCACAATCCATATATAACAAAGATGTATTTTCCTTCTACATAAATAGAAAAAAGGGGTTTTATATGAATATCACTACACAAAGACCCAAATTTATAGGAGTACACGCATATATATATATTTATATATATTAAATTGTAATTCAATGAATTTCAAAAAACTCTCATTGAAATGAAATGAATTGGTTGAGTTTCATATCAAAGAATTTTTATTATTCTAAGCAAGACAAAGAATGTTTTAGAAAGTTTATCTCCTTAACCTATAGGGTTTCGATGTCTACCATCTCATCAGAGGAGTGAAAATATTAGCAAATAGTTATAAAGGTATGCACCCTATTTGCTAAAGTCAGTTTGTAAACCAACAATCTCACGTTTACATAACCACTGATTGTTAAATAAAAACTATTCCGAAGTATATTTATATATATATATATATATATATATATATATATATATATATATATATATATATGCTTTTGTGCCATATAAAAGCACATCCCAGGTTTGCTTTAGCTGTTTAGTTAATGGCGTCATTTATAGTGAAAAACCATTAAGAGCTTTAGTAAATAGATGTATATATACAGTAGTTTTCTAATTCTGAACGTGTCCCCTTTAAAGGAATAATCATACTTAAAATAATGCACACGGCAAGCGAGATATATAAATTAAAATTTTGACTTCTATTTATTTCCTGAAAATACGAGATGCCTTCAATAAGTTTCCAGGAAAGTTTTGTAAGAACTCTTTTATTGATAGTTCACACATGAAATTCTAGTCCCCTTCTGTAAGATTCTATGGAAATCTTCTTGTGTAAGCTTGTCACTAACACTCGTTGCAACCTCTTTCATCACTTAATAAATTGTTTCATAACGAAAAGGCTTAATGCTTTCCTTGAGATTAGAGAATAACCAAAAAATTACAGGGAGCAAGTTTTGAACTATAGGGAGGGTGGGGAATAGTCCTAATACCTATCTTAGTCAAAAACAGTCTTTGACAAGAATGGAATTGTGGAGTGGTGCACTCGTTCAAATCTTCCATATCTTCAGTTCCTTGTGAATGATTGCGGGTACAATTCCCACGCTGATATCAGTCTGTTCTCTAATTGTCACTATAGACACACGGCGGTTCTTATCCATGAAATTCTTTATTTGTTTAATTAACTCTGGTGTTCTGACCTCCTTACTCCTTCCACGCCTCTCATTATTCCTCATAGACTCCCTGCTTTCCTTAAATCTACTATGCCACTCCAAAACTTATGCTCGATTCATGCAAGATAGTCCCAAAGCAGTCT